>NC_134833.1:149715701-149811819 GCF_004210375.1 Tachypleus tridentatus
AAGCTACCTTCATTCAAAGTGGGTATATGGCATTATTCAATTTAACAACTTTAGAGTTACAGTTAACTCACTTGTAGCAAATTTAAGAGTGTTCAATGAGCCAGCATTATTTTAGGCCCAGCATATAAGGTGGTTAGGGTGCTAGACTCTTAATCTGAGAGTGGTGGGCTTGAATCCGATCACACCAAACATGCTCACCCTTTCAGCAGTGGGGCGTTATAATGTTATGGTCAATCCCAATATATTCATTGGAAAAAAGAGTATCTTGAGAGTTGGCAGTGAGTGGTGATGACTCTCTGTCTTTCCTCTAATCTTGCACTGCTAAATTAGGGACTGGCTTATTGCAGATAGCCCTCATGTAGCTTTAGTGTTTTTTTTGTTTTATTTTATATTTATAAGATTTGGTGGAATTACTAACACAGCAAAGGACAAATATAACATATTATAAGCTGAAATATTATAAATTATCTCAGAAACTATATCAATAATTTCTAAAATCTTATCAAATGTTGATACAGCAGCACCTAATACCACAAGAATTACCATTAATTACAGACATCAAATTATTCAACTCAGGTAAACAACTTTGACCAGTAAAATCATCCCAAAAAAAGATATCAAATTATGTGAATTAATAAGTGAGTGAACTATTAAACCACCTCAATGACCAAAAGGTGGACAATAAATACATCATAAAATATGAACCTCTTCAATATCAAAACTATATAATTCAGTATGATTGGTCACAGTGACTTAATAGAAATTCAATTTATACTTTAGGAAAGGATATGTATTTATAAACCTGCCATACCAGATAGACTTCTACACAGTACAATAACATATTTTGATAAAAATGGATGAAAAATGAATTATTATGTGAACTAGGCGGGTACCTCTTACGATGAAGATAGTCTTAAACACTTCTCCCGATCAACATTTATTTAAACACAAAAATAAAATGGAAAATAAAAATATGTAAATAAATAAATAATAAATATATATAAAAAGTGGGGAAAAAAAAGGCCACCATCAAACTAGACTTCCTACTGATAGAGCAGATAATATCTATAAATGTATGAAACCAGTATATGGACATTCCCTGAAAGGGTTGGAGAAATTCAGCCCACTGACCCTAAAGCAGTAGCCATACCAACCAGCACTGCATGATCATGTAAGTGAAGGAAGGAGGAAGAAGTCACAGAGCACCTGACCCTCCAGAGTACACGATTAACCAAATCCTGAGAGAGAGTGAGCGATGTATTTTATAACAATTAGCCAATATGCCCAGGTGTCTGCCAAAAAATATTTACATAATAATTTAGTAAAGGGAAAGAAGGCTTTTTTTAAGAATAGCATGATTCCAGAAATATCAGTATTTCAGATTTAAATTTGCAATGAAAAATGCCTAATATTTCTAACATTTAAACATATCAAGTTTGTTGTACATTATTAACCCTATTTAGATCATGTTTGGGATGAAAATATCCAACAATTAAACCCTTAGGCCAAACTCTGTTTATATTATTGGGAAAGAAGTCATGTTTAATCAAAGTGAACTCAGTCTTGTCATTCCTTCTGAAATGAGTTCCCTACATGTTTTAACATTGTTTCTTTTAAAAAATGACTCAATGTCTCTGTAGTATTTACAATAATAACTGATACAAACAGTGTGACGTACTTGTTGTTTACAATAATAACTGATACAGTGTGATGTACTTGTTATTTACAATAATAACTGATACAGTGTGATGTACTTGTTATTTACAATAATAACTGATACAAACAGTGTGATGTACTTGTTATTTACAATAATAACTGATACAAACAGTGTGAAATACTTGTTATTTACAATAATAACTGATGCAGTGTGACGTACTTGTTATTTACAATAATAACTGATACAAACAGTGTGATGTACTTGTTATTTACAATAATAACTGATACAAACAGTGTGATGTACTTGTTATTTACAATAATAACTGATGCAGTGTGACGTACTTGTTATTTACAATAATAACTGACACGGTGTGACGTACTTGTTATTTACAATAATAACTGATACAAACAGTGTGAAATACTTGTTGTTTACAATAATAACTGATACAGTGTGATGTACTTGTTATTTACAATAATAACTGATACAAACAGTGTGATGTACTTGTTATTTACAATAATAACTGATACAAACAGTGTGATGTACTTGTTATTTACAATAATAACTGATACAAACAGTGTGAAATACTTGTTATTTACAATAATAACTGATACAAACAGTGTGATGTACTTGTTATTTACAATAATAACTGATACAAACAGTGTGATGTACTTGTTATTTACAATAATAACTGATGCAGTGTGACGTACTTGTTATTTACAATAATAACTGATACAAACAGTGTGAAATACTTGTTGTTTACAATAATAACTGATACAGTGTGATGTACTTGTTATTTACAATAATAACTGATACGGTGTGATGTACTTGTTATTTACAATAATAACTGATACAAACAGTGTGAAATACTTGTTGTTTACAATAATAACTGATACAGTGTGATGTACTTGTTATTTACAATAATAACTGATACAAACAGTGTGACATACTTGTTATTTACAATAATAACTGATACAAACAGTGTGACATACTTGTTATTTACAATAATAACTGATACAAACAGTGTGACATACTTGTTATTTACAATAATAACTGATACAAACAGTGTGATGTACTTGTTATTTACAATAATAACTGATACAGTGTGATGTACTTGTTATTTACAATAATAACTGATACAGTGTGATGTACTTGTTATTTACAATAATAACTGATACAAACAGTGTGATGTACTTGTTATTTACAATAATAACTGATACAGTGTGATGTACTTGTTATTTACAATAATAACTGATACAGTGTGATGTACTTGTTATTTACAATAATAACTGATACAGTGTGATGTACTTGTTATTTACAATAATAACTGATACAAACAGTGTGAAATACTTGTTATTTACAATAATAACTGATACAGTGTGATGTACTTGTTATTTACAATAATAACTGATACAAACAGTGTGACATACTTGTTATTTACAATAATAACTGATACAAACAGTGTGACATACTTGTTATTTACAATAATAACTGATACAAACAGTGTGACATACTTGTTATTTACAATAATAACTGATACAAACAGTGTGATGTACCTGTTGTTTACAATAATAACTGATACAGTGTGATGTACTTGTTATTTACAATAATAACTGATACAGTGTGACGTACTTGTTATTTACAATAATAACTGATGTGTACTTGTTATTTACAATAATAACTGATACAGTGTGATGTACTTGTTATTTACAATAATAACTGATACAAACAGTGTGATGTACTTGTTATTTACAATAATAACTGATACAAACAGTGTGATGTACTTGTTATTTACAATAATAACTGATACAAACAGTGTGACGTACTTGTTATTTACAATAATAACTGATACAAACAGTGTGATGTACCTGTTGTTTACAATAATAACTGATACAAACAGTTTACAATAATAACTGATACAAACAGTGTGATGTACCTGTTGTTTACAATAATAACTGATACAGTGTGATGTACTTGTTATTTACAATAATAACTGATACAGTGTGATGTACTTGTTATTTACAATAATAACTGATACAGTGTGATGTACCTGTTATTTACAATAATAACTGTGACAGTGTGATGTACTTGTTATTTACAATAATAACTGATACAAACAGTGTGAAATACTTGTTATTTACAATAATAACTGATACAGTGTGACGTACTTGTTATTTACAATAATAACTGATACAAACAGTGTGATGTACTTGTTATTTACAATAATAACTGATACAGTGTGACGTACTTGTTATTTACAATAATAACTGATACAAACAGTGTGAAATACTTGTTATTTACAATAATAACTGATACAGTGTGACGTACTTGTTATTTACAATAATAACTGATACAAACAGTGTGATGTACTTGTTATTTACAATAATAACTGATACAGTGTGATGTACTTGTTATTTACAATAATAACTGATACAGTGTGATGTACTTGTTATTTACAATAATAACTAATGACAGTGTGATGTACTTTGTTATTTACAATAATAACTGATACAGTGTGATGTACTGTGTGTACTTGTTATTTACAATAATAACTGTGACAAACAGTGTGATGTACTTGTTATTTACAATAATAACTGATACAAACAGTGTGACATACTTGTTGTTTACAATAATAACTGATACAGTGTGATGTACTTGTTATTTACAATAATAACTGATACAAACAGTGTGACATACTTGTTATTTACAATAATAACTGTGACAGTGTGATGTACTTGTTATTTACAATAATAACTGATACAAACAGTGTGACATACTTGTTATTTACAATAATAACTGTGACAGTGTGATGTACTTGTTATTTACAATAATAACTGATACAAACAGTGTGACATACTTGTTATTTACAATAATAACTGTGACAGTGTGATGTACTTGTTATTTACAATAATTGATACAGTGTGACGTACTTGTTATTTACAATGATAATTGGTACAAACAGGGGGACATACATGGAATTTACAATAATCAACATGAACAATTGAATGTATTTTATTTACTTTTGAACTTTAAACATTCACATCTTTCACTAACTTGAATTTTTTGTTTGAAACAGAATATTACATTTGTGTTTTATTTCTCTAGTTACCAGCATAATGTAAGTTTTGGCCTAAGGTGGACATATAAAAACACTGAAGCTGAATATATTAATAGTGATGATCCTACATATTAACTGTTGGAATTAAGTTCTATAGTGTTTTATTTTACAAAATCTGGACTATAATTCAAAGTTTACACTACAGATTGCTCATTAATATATCTGAGAAGAACAGCTGGTATGGGTATTAACACTTTTACTAATAAAGCAGAGACAACATTTCAACCTTCATAGGTCATCGTCAGGTTTACAAAGAGTTGCAAACTCTCTCTTTTTTAACCTGAAGATGACCTAGGAAGGTCAAAATGTTGTTCTCTGCTTTATCAGTAAAAGTGTGAATAGCCACACCAGCTGTTCTGATATATTTTGACTTCAAGTGGGTTTCTCATCATCAAGGAACTTGTTTATTAACATGTTTGGCTTACAGTTGTTATTATTACACAGTATTAGACAAGAGTCACTAACTTTAGAGCACAATTCCTATGTCTGGGAAGAAGCTACCTATGGTTTGAAACAAGTACACATAGCAACAGAAGGTTAAAGTTAATAATATAAATATACCAAACATAATTTTATTTAAAAGTTACTAAACATATCAACTGAAAATATGTTGGGAGAATGTTTTTTAATACCTTCATTATGAACTCACTCAGTTGATAGACAGTAGTTATAAAAGTAAGGTCACAAAATTATTAATCAAACGTGTTTGTAACATTTTATTCTTACTTGTGGAGATGTCACACTAGTGCATGGCTAATTCACAAACATAGTTATGAAAACTAAGCAATCACACGTGTATACAAATTTATTTCATTATAAGGACATCATTTTGATGCCTGACTGAATGGAGATGTTTGTTTCAAGTTGTAAATCCTGTTCAACAGAACACAGAAAGAACTATCAAACTGTCAGAATAATTAATGACTGACTATTAATTACCTCGTATACACTAACAAGTCTGATATCAAGTTTAAAGTAAATTATGAGATGAGGTCTGAGTAGCTGTCTAGAAAATTAACAGACTGTTAAGCTGTGAATAGTAATGAGTTCATAAAAATCTTAAAGTGTGAGACAAGTGATGACCTAAGGTCAGAATAAAGGGAACTTTCACACTCAAGAGAATCTGAGAATTGTACATATCAGTGATGTTGAACTATTGTTGTCATGATAACAAGAGCTTTTGTGCATCATCTTTTACCTGAGTTTTGATTGTTAAGTGACTGACAGTCATGTTCTGCATACCTACAAGAAAGACAAATTCTGCATAAGAGCTGGATAGATCTTAGTGGCAGAGATATGAATTAAATACATATTGGACAGTTCTATAAGCTGTCCAACCTGCACCAGAAAGAGTTATCATCCAGCCACACCCTCAAATCTTAGCTACCAGGCAAGTACAGTTTTACTTGTCACAGTTTTTACGTCTAGGTAAAAGTTCTTTTTAACTATTTAAAGGTAGAAAGGTTAGAAAAGTTTAATGGTGACAAAGTTTTTGTAGTAAGTAAAGTTCTTTTCTATATTAATAAATGCTGCATGGTATTAATTTAAAAAGCCTCTAACTCATTTCTTATTCTCATATAAATGTCCTTCAGTTGGCTACTAATAAACCTTGATATTTTTAAAAATAAATAAATGTCTGTTCATTAGTGCCCATTACAGGTTAAATTTTTGGTATTTGGTATTCCATCAGAGCAGAATCTCATGTGTTCCTGTGTGAAACAGTTTGGTCCGAGATGCCTGGGAATCACGTCTACAACTTTCAAAAGTGACAAAACTGAAGGCAGCTAGATAGTAGCTTCATGTAACTCTTTAAATTGATTTTATAACATAGCTGAAACATGTTTAAAAGCATCACAGCTCAAACCACAAATCTCTGACCTATAACTAAACACTAAGTCACAACTGATCCTTAGTTATATTAAATGAAGAATGACTTAATTAAAATGAGAAGTATTATAAAAATATTATAGTAACATTACAGAGCTAACACTAGTCTTAGTTTAATTACTTAAAGAACTCAGTCAACTCTGAGAAACTAACATGTAAATGTAGAAATATATGCATAAGCAAAACTAGAAGAAATTCAAAATACCTAATAAAGAAATGTTAGAAAATTTAACACAAAGATCTCACCTTTACCTGAACACATATTGAAATGAAAGATTTGATTCAGTAGGGGAAGAAAACTGTTGTTTTAGTACAAACATCAATAACACATGTAACAACATTTTTACTTTTATTGTTCCTAGACAGAAAGTGTTATTTCCCAATTGCTTATGCTTAAGGTAAATGGAAAAGACCTGTTTTAACTTCAAACTTTGCTTTTGTGACCTGGAAGCATATAATGAAAACATGATGGGAGACTATAATTATGGGCTGATACGTGAAGGTGATTTACATTACAGTCGCGAATCTCGAAAAACTACTCACTTCTAAACAGTTTTGCTCATTTCTGTATAACGTTAGTATAAATACATGTAAATCTTGAATAATATGTTGTGTTATTCAGGCCTTATGTAAATGAAAATGTACAAATTTGCCCGTTTTACAAAGAAAATAGGTTAATTTCTAAATTTCATTATCCAGGTCACAGAAGCAAAGTTTGAAAGGAATAATGGCTATTTTCTGTACTTTTACAACATAAGCAACTAAGAAATAACGCATACTATCCAGAAACAAAATCTGTGTTACATAGTGTAATGATAATATTTGTGAATCTAGTCATATAATCAAGTGTAATGAAAGTAATTTTAAAGTATTAAATAAGGATATAGGACCAGAGGAAAATATTGTTAATAAATAGCATGAAATTCTTTAAACTAATTGTAAGTAAATTTTATCATACAATTTCTGAAATTGTATACAGGTCTTAACTTGTACAAAGTTAACTCGATGACGAGGCAGTAAAACTTCAAAACATAGTGTATAAGACTGGTTCCAGTCTCACAGTATTTTGTCTTTGTACAGTAAAATGTTCTTGTATTTTGAGATGGGGACTGTCTCATTTCACATATTTATTGCATACTGTTAAACACAGTCTTCATTTGCTTCATACATCTCAATAAAACAGTATGGTAAATTGAGTAAAAATTGTGTTCAAACATGTGTACTTTAACAGTTTGTGCTGAATATCTTAAAAGTTATGTGAAAAATAAATTCAAATACAATTTGTTCAAAATTTGCATTTGCATATGTTTTGAAAAATTATGTAATGAGCTAAATAAATACAATGCAAATATCAAAGAAACGAAAAGGGAAAAAGCTAGAAATATTTTATTTGGTAATTCATCATGTAAGCCAACTAGTTTTCTATTTTCTAGAGGAACTCATGTTCCAACTTAGCTGAAGTATCAGATTATGTTTTAAAATGCCATACATTCATAAATTGATTTGAAATATTTCTTTCAGTTAAAATGGAAACCATGTTCTTTGATGGATAGTTTAGGCAAATATTCATGATGAAACTTTGTAAAATGGACAGCAACTGAATGTTGTGGAGACACAAGTGTAGAAGATGAAAGAGAAAAGGCAGAAGAATTTCGGAACATCATCCTTCACACTTGTGTCTCCACATCATGCAGTTGCTGTTCATTCTACAAAGTTTCATCATGATATCATGTTTTTACCAGCGTTATAGACTTCTTAACTGACTCATGCTGTCTCTAAAGTATTTAGTACATAAGAACTTATCATCTTGCATATTTCAGTCTGTATTTTAATATTTTCTTAATGGAATTATATTAATGAAAAACTGATTTTTTCCCACATTTTCTTGTGTTTTATCAGCATTATTTTTTTTGCGCACTTCTGATGTTCTTTACTAAATATTTCAATTGAAACGTTTTCACAAATATTTTTGAATTATTGCAAAAAAATGTCTACATATTCTCCTATTTTTACACAGTTGGTTCTGGTTTCCTTTCTTCAGTGTTACCATCAGATGGTTCACTCTCTGTAGGACAACTGAGATCCAAAAACCTATGGAAAAACAAACTATTTTACAGAGCCTTAAGATGTTTGTTTTGCTAACCAAATGTTCTTCATATAATATCCTGACCTCAATAAGGTTTAAAGCACCCTTCTCCAAACATCTCATTTAATTAAAGTAACTGGTGGTTCACAGAATTATAGAACTTATAGAAATATTCATTAATGAGTCATTCCACAAAACATAAACAATAAGCTATGAAAATATCACATTGTGTTAACAAGACGATTAAATTGTTTTACTACTCGTGTTAATGGAGCATTTTGTGGCAAATTCATATAAAATGTGAAAACATTCTGTCACAACTGATTACACAAATGTGGCATATGGCACTGAACTCTTTCTCAGAACTGATTACACAAATGTGGCATATGGCACTGAACTCTTTCTCAGAACTGATTACACAAATGTGGCATATGTCACTGAACTCTTTCTCAGAACTGATTAATAAAGCACTAACATAACACTACATTCATTCAAATCTGACTAAAGTATATAACTCAAGACCTAAAACAATAATTGTGTTTTAAACATTTACTGCATATTTGATTAGATTTTCAGATTAACTTTTATTTAATATTGGAACAGAATTTAAAATATCTTTATAAAAGTTAGCCATTAATAAAAAGATTCACATTTTATAAAATCAAAAAATAATAATAATTGGTGTAGCTTTCTTAAGATCAGAAGAAGGTTTAACTTATTAAAAATGACTTCTTCCAGCCTAAACAAAAACTTTATGTTAAATAACCCCGATTACAATAATTGTGTTAAGTGTACAAAAACATACAACTTGTGCCACAAGAAAACCAAATACATTCCAACACTAATGAAGTGTTGTAATTAGTTTTTTTTTAATGCTGTATTCTACAGGTTAACACATTCTCACATTGGTTGTAGTATGTCTTCTAATGGGACAACAGGCCATGCTACCATGGGTTTGGTTGAGAACAGTGAAGTACCTTCTTCTGGTTCTAATCCACATATTTTATCACTGTAGATGAAGTTAAGCATTGTATCTTCCACCTTGACACCAACTGTAGGGCTCTTTTCTTCACCTGTACTATCTGAAAAGTATGTAATTAATCAGATAATAATTAGAGAAACATCATGTTTACACCTTATCTTACAAGTCATGTGAAACAAATAACTTATCAAATGTTTCATTTAACCCACAACAATACTGATTAACAAAAAGATACATTTACTTTAGAAAATAAATTATTTTTTGAAACAGACATACACACAAACACATTTCTTTTTTATAAAATTCAAACTGGTTTGCAAAAATGTCAGTGGATCTTAAACAAGTTCATTAATATTCTGTTAATTCTCTTCAGTAACAAGATATCTAAGACAACTTAATATCTATTTAATGTTACCTTCAAATTAGAGTAGGCTATGTACTTTTAATGAAACTAAACATCAAGCCAGCAATCAGTGTAGCTAATTAAACATACTCTTCTCATATTCAACTGTTTCATCAGCTGCTTACTTGCCCTATTAACAACATTTTCGGCCATAATCCCAATAATATGTTACAAGGTTCAACCAGCTAAGTAAATTTATATTAGTCCCAGAACAATACAAATCAATCTTTGTAACAAAACTATTATGATAAATAATAAATTGAAATAAAAACTAATGACACTTGTTATATCTACTTTTCTATATACAATAATGGGAATGAAAGTAACAATTATAATTTATATATTTGTAACTTACACAAACCTCGAGTGTCACCATGAATTTCAATGAAAGTAACAATTATAATTTATATATTTGTAACTTACACAAACCTCGAGTGTCGCCATGACTTTCAATGAAAGTAACAATTATAATTTATATATTTGTAACTTACACAAACCTCGAGTGTCACCATGACTTTCAATGAAAGTAACAATTATAATTTATATATTTGTAACTTACACAAACCTCGAGTGTCACCATGACTTTCAATGAAAGTAACAATTATAATTTATATATTTGTAACTTACACAAATCTCGAGTGTCACCATGACTTTCAATGAAAGTAACAATTATAATTTATATATTTGTAACTTACACAAACCTCGAGTGTCACCATGACTTTCAATGAAAGTAACAATTATAATTTATATATTTGTAACTTACACAAACCTCGAGTGTCGCCATGACTTTCAATGAAAGTAACAATTATAATTTATATATTTGTAACTTACACAAACCTCGAGTGTCACCATGACTTTCAATGAAAGTAACAATTATAATTTATATATTTGTAACTTACACAAATCTCGAGTGTCACCATGACTTTCAATGAAAGTAACAATTATAATTTATATATTTGTAACTTACACAAACCTTGAGTGTCACCATGACTTTCAATGAAAGTAACAATTATAATTTATATATTTGTAACTTACACAAACCTTGAGTGTCACCATGACTTTCAATGAAAGTAACAATTATAATTTATATATTTGTAACTTACAAAAACCTCGAGTGTCGCCATGACTTTCAATGAAAGTAACAATTATAATTTATATACTTGTAACTTACACAAACCTTGAGTGTCGCCATGACTTTCAATGAAAGTAACAATTATAATTTATATATTTGTAACTTACACAAACCTTGAGTGTCGCCATGACTTTCAATGAAAGTAACAATTATAATTTATATATTTGTAACTTACACAAACCTTGAGTGTCGCCATGACTTTCAATGAAAGTAACAATTATAATTTATATATTTGTAACTTACACAAACCTTGAGTGTCACCATGACTTTCAATGAAAGTAACAATTATAATTTATATATTTGTAACTTACACAAACCTTGAGTGTCACCATGACTTTCAATGAAAGTAACAATTATAATTTATATATTTGTAACTTACACAAACCTTGAGTGTCACCATGACTTTCAATGAAAGTAACAATTATAATTTATATATTTGTAACTTACACAAACCTTGAGTGTCGCCATGACTTTCAATGAAAGTAACAATTATAATTTATATATTTGTAACTTACACAAACCTTGAGTGTCACCATGACTTTCAATGAAAGTAACAATTATAATTTATATATTTGTAACTTACACAAACCTTGAGTGTCACCATGACTTTCAATGAAAGTAACAATTATAATTTATATATTTGTAACTTACACAAACCTTGAGTGTCACCATGACTTTCAATGAAAGTAACAATTATAATTTATATATTTGTAACTTACACAAACCTTGAGTATCGCCATGACTTTCAATGCCTAGTACTTCTTCTACACTATGGGACTGGAGACTTTTCGTAAATTCATCCCACTCAGAAAAACCTGGAGTCTAATTTAAAGACAGAACAAAACTGAAACTTGTAACAGGATTCTACAATTAAGACATTTCACAGAAAGTTTAAAAAATTATGTTTATTAGAAGAAAAAAAAAGTTAAAAGGACATTTTGATGTAATATATGAAATACTAAACAATGGTTAATAAAACAGATTAGTCACCACCTATTTCATTCAAAAACAATTATATTTTAATATCATAATGAATTTGGTTTTAAAAACCTCTGAATAATAACTAAAGTTAAAACACACACATTAGTTTTACACTCATTCCAGTCTTTTAAACTCCACTTAATTGTCTTTGGCAGTTTGTTAACGACACTCTTCGCTTACGTCGATGCACTCTCTGTCAGTTACTGCATATAAGCATCTCATTCAGATAATGTTATCACTTTTTCAAGATTAATACCATCCCAGTCTCTAACACCAGCTCTTAGTGGGGAGGATTTGGTTTTGTTTTGAACTTTGTTGCCAAAGCTACATGAGGGCTATCTGCACTAGCCATTCCTAATTTAGTAGTGTAAGACTAGAGGGAAGGCAGCTAGTCATCACCATCCACTGACAACTCTTGGGCTATTCATTTACCAATGAATAGTGTGATTGACTGCACATTATAATGCCCCCACAGCCGAAAAGGTGAGCACGTTTGGGATAACGGGGATTTGAACCCATTATCTTCAGTCCATGAGTCGAGTGCCGTAACCACATGATCATGCCGGGCCCAGAGGGTAAGGAAGGGTGGGAGATTGTGAAAGGAAGTTCTTATTTAAGCATCAAGAGTCTCACAAACAGTGAAACTTTTCAGTGTTACTGGAGTGGAGAACTGGGAACCAACAAAAGAACCAAAATGTTCTTTCTCTTTCCTTCCTCCAAATTAGCACAAAAATGAGTGAAGTTTTTGCAATGGCTTTAGTACAACAGAAAAGTAGTTTAAGAGCATGTAGAAACGGGCTATCATTATTCACAGTACGTATGGATGGGCCTACATAAAAAATAGTCACCTCATTCATGCTATTACTCTGTGATGCTAAAGTTGATTTATAGCCTTATTTGAGAACCTAACTACATTATCAAGCATTTCACAGTTTCAAAAAAACAGTAATGTTATTCTGTTCTTCTACCACATGTATCCTTACAGGGAAATAATTAAAAGAAAAACTATTACTTGGCAGTGTGTTTAGTTTATGAATGTGTTATTTCCATGTTTCATAAAAAACAGTTTCATTTCTAGACACTGGATAACAACACAAACCGTTCTTACATAACAACCATTTGTAACTTTTCATTGCACAAACATGATATCTGCCAAAACAATTTCTGTAAAAATAGAGAAAGAAAAAAAGAATAATCCAAATTAATATTAAAGGTATCGAAGAGTCCAAATATTTACACAACATACAAATCTGTATACATATTATTGAAATTTGAGTTTTAAAATATAAGTTTCTTAATAATCAAACATTATATAGCAATCTATATGACAGCTGTGTGGATATGCATGGCATTATACTTCATGGTTTGGGATGCATCTGACATGTTCCCTATTATTTGGCATGACCCTAATATGTGGTGGAGTCAATTATATGTGCATGGAGTAAAGTTATTAGGCATGGATTCTGTAACTATCCCCTTAATATCAATCCAGCTCTCCAAGGTATTTGTACCATGCTGGAGAAATCATTCCAGCTTCACTGGCTTCTAATGTAATTCAAAATTAGAGGAATGATTATCATATTAACAATATATATTACAATTGAATTATAGAAATAAAACAAATGCTCACTTATCTTCCTATTTAAAATAAATTGTTAAAAAAAAAAAGAAGAGAAATGAGTTATAAAATATGTTTTTGCAATAATTAAGTATGATGTAAGGATACCAATGTCAAACAAGTACAAAACAAGGTTAGGATAAACACATAAAAGTAAGTACAGAGTCAATCTTACAAGATCATGGTTATTAGCTACTGTAAGATTGTATAGAATTGTCCAGTTTAAATGCTTTTATTCAAACCTGAATTCAAGCAACTGACAGGAATTCAACATTCAACTGTAAATATATATTATTCTTGGAATGATTTGGCTGGTAACATAGGAAATGTTTTATATGGTTCTGTGTTTCCATGTTTCTATATTTTTATCACTGCTATTACTAACTCAGATATTTTTTTTAAATATTTTTTATTACTTGTTAATTTTACATCAGTGGTGGAAATGTTTTTGAAACTCTGATAAAAACATGGTTTGCAAAGTTTTCTATGAAATGTAAAATTTTACTGGATTCAATGGAAGAAAGTCTTGCCTTACTAGTCTGTTGACATTATTATTATTTGCAAGGTATGGATTTGGTGTATCCAGAATTTCAGAAAGCATTTAACAGTTTGTACATGAAAAGCTTGTTAAAAATAAAACAATAAACTCTTTTGGTGTGGGAGGCAAACTGACTCATTGGATGGAAAAAAAGCAGAGGATTGTTGTAAATGGAGTTCAATCAAACTGGATTAACGTAGCAAGTGGAATACTTCTGTATGCCGCGTGAAACAAGTTCAATCAAACTGGATTAACGTAGCAAGTGGAATACTTCTGTATGCAGCGTGAAACAATTTTGCTCATCATCAGTGGCACAGATGAAGAAATGGTCAATGAATTACTTAAATTTGCTTATGATATTAGGGCTTTGGGTGGTCAGGTCAAGTCAGAATAATAATAGTAAGGGGTGGTTATTGCTGGGAATTGCAAGGGACTCCCTTGATGGGCCAAAAAAATGATACAAAGTTACAATATCATCAAATTACATTATTTCAAAAACATACAATATATTTTATCAAGAAGGTTTCAACAGATATAAATGTGTTTCTATGAAACTACTTTTTTAATATAAAAATTAAGAAAATATGAAAAGCTGAAAGTAATACCTTTATAACACTATGTAACAAAATTTTTACTTTTTCTTGTTCCTGGACAGAAAGTGTTATTTCCCAATTGCTTATGCTTAAAGTAAATGGAAAAGACCTATTTTTCTCTTCAAACTTTGCTTTTGTGGCCTGAGAGCATGTAACGAAAACACGATGTGAGACTATATTTTGGGGCTGATACACGAAAGTGATTTACATTACAGTCACAAATCTCGAAAAACTACTCACTTCTAAACAGTTTTGCTCATTTCTGTATAACTTTAGTATAAATACATGTAAATCTTGATTCATATGTTGTTTTATTCAGACCTTATGTAAATGAAAATGTGCAAATTTGCCTGTTGTTATACAGAAAATAGGTTAATTTCTAAATTTCATTATCCAGGTCACAAAAGCAAAGTTTGAAATAAGCAATTAAGAAATAACACAAACTATCCAGGAACAAAATTTGTGTTACATAGTATATTTGAACCAAAGGCACTTGCAATAAAAGAGTTGCTAAGATACTGAAAATTCCTTAAGCCAATAAATAAGACATGTTTACAGAGGTTTTGTTAAGGGTTTGAGAAATTAGAAGCCAATCAAAGGTAATTATCCACACATATAAACAACAGAATCTTGACTTTCTGTCTTAAAACTGTAAGCCAGTTCTTTTTAACCAGTGTTCCAGTTTGTCACTCAAAACCTTTGAAAGAATTCACTAATAGGTAAGAAATACAAATTTTAAATATTTAAGAAAATATTTTACATACAACCATTTTGTTCATCTGTTTTCTAATAGAATCCACAGAATGTTTAGAAAAACAGAACTCCAGTAAAATACATATATACTAAAAGCTGAGTCTTTTCCCAATTTGTATATAACATATAAGCATTCTCAAAATCCTTGTTTGTTCAGTACAAAGAACAAAAGTTACCTACACTGTGTGAACCAATGGGAATTAACCCTCGAATGATCTTACAAATACTAGACTTGAAGCTGAACATTAGCAGGGGATGTTTTCAGGCTTTTGGGAATTTGTTTGAGTGAGACTTATACAAAAGTTAAATTTTAGCATGCAGTACAATTCTGTGACCACTGAAGACAGTTAGTTGTATTCTCTATCAGTATAGAAAACGAGTGAAATCTGGTACACTCCCCAACATACTTACCTGGAATCAGCCAGTTATTCAACCACAATGTATTATAGAAAGATGCTAATTTGACCAAAACGTGAGATTTGTTATTAATGTGTATATCAATAGGCTCAAGCTAAAAGTGAAATGCAAGTCTCTAACATGATTCTCGGTAGCTCTGAATTCTAAAGATAAGCGATGCATTATAAACTAATTAGGTTTTGACTTAACATTATTTTAAACCTATAAGCACAATGAGGCTACATGTCAAAAGCTATACTTATTTCTATTGTAATCAGTAATAGTCACTACTGGTACAAAGAACCTGTTGAATTATTTCTTATACATATTTCTCATTATCTTCTTTTTCAGTTTTCGCGTTTAATGATTTCACATATTATTTGATATAACTAAGTTTTTTATACGTCAGTATTTTTTTAAATACTGAAACAGTACTTTATTAGAATTTATATTTGAACCAAGGCATGTGAACCTGCTAGACACCAGTTACTCAACACTTACAGCCGATAAATCACTCATATTTGTTTGTTTACACTGTTACTTTCAGCCTTATTTCATTTGCTTGCTCTTGTAACATTTTCCAAGATAACATAAACAGTTCCAATGAAACAATTCACATAAAATGACACCGATAGGCACTACTTGTGGCTCCCCCTTACGCTTTGCAATTCATTACTAATAGTTGTGTAGTAAATCTAATTTAATATTATTAATTAACTGGCGAGCCTGTAGGCCTATAGTCCAATTTACAGAACAGATTTAATGCTTGAAATATTATCTGCAATCTCTAATTATCCGTGTCATATTTAATAATGTTATAAAATTAACAATAAAACGACTTCAAACATACTAACATGCTATTTATGAACGCTTCTTTCACCCATAAGGCGTGCGACTGGTAATAGCTTGTTTGATTTCATAACAATTTTCAAACAATCGAATTTTATTGTTGTATTTTTAATAGTTTTCAGTGCACACTGGAAGATTTTAAACATTTTGACAATGAAGCTAAGCAAGCTGTTCTAAGCATTTCATAACCAGTGTTTCAGCTAAGCGTTATGTTACGTTTAGGTAGTAGTCTTAACGCTTAAAGTAAACTATAAATAGGATTGCTATTACTGAAGTTGCTCGGCATAGCTAGGTGGTTAAGGCGCTCGATTCCCTGTCACACCAAGCAGGCTCGCCCATTCAGCTGTGAGGACGTTACAACGTTACGATCAATCCCACTAATCGTTGGTAAAAAAAAAAAGCTACACGAGGACTATCTGCGCTAGTCATACCTAATTTAGCAGTGTAAGACTAGAAGGAAGGTAACTAGTTATCACCACCCACAGCCAGCTCTTAGGCTATTCTTTTACCAACGAATAGTTGGACTAACCATAACATTATAACGTCCCCACGGCTGGGAGGGCGAGCATGTTTGGCGCGACTCGAGCGCGAACCCGCGACCCTCAGATTACGAGTCGAGTACTTTAACCACCTGGCCATTCAACAAACTGAACAATTCTTTCCCGTATCTATTGTGTAAAAGCAAAAATTAAAAAGAACGTGCAACTTTTATATTCGCACATAATAGCTCACACACAATACGTTTGGGCATATTGAACAAAATACTTGTTATTTTAATAGTGTGTTTAAGAACTAGGTTATCTTTTAAAGTGATTATACTTATGGGGATTGTGTATAATTTCAAAATTACTTAAGTGATCTCAAAGTTCATACGTTTTTATTACTGTTTTGTTTTGTGACAATGCCTGTTAACTTCAAGACAGTCCCGCAACAACGTTGTGTCGTGGTCTTTATCAGTTTTATTTTATATTAATTCCATTTCCACCTCTAGGTGTGAATGATGTTAGTCATGCGAAATTTAGAAGCCAAATGCGAAAAACTTTTTATATCGATGTCTTGAGTCACATGACAGCATCATAGTTAAAATATATAGAATTAAAACTGACATGTTAACCCTTCTAGAGTGTTATACAGGGGGCGTCTTATAATGGTTAGGTAAACACCACTTTGGCTTAACCTAGTCTTATTTCATGCTATGCTCTGACACACAGTGAAGACGGAAATGATTTACCTACCATAAATTATAAATACATTGGTAACAAGTGAAGTCATTCATAGTAGCGTTGAGCCCCTCGGTGGCATAGCGGTATTTCAGCATACTTATACTGTTAGAAACCGGGTTTTCATACCCATGGTATGCAGAGCACAAGTAAACTTTTATGTAGTGTAATGGATTTACTATTATTTATTTGTTTAAATATCAGCGTTTCTGTAAGTTAAATTTTTATTTAAAATGCAAATAACTGTTGTTGTTAAATGTGTATAGCGAAATTCTTGTCTGTTCACTGAAATTCTAGAATGTAAGCACAGTATACGTGCGTACGAAAGCATTAATTTATTATCAGTATTGTTGTGCAGGCTGAAATTTCTAGAAATTCGTCTCACACTTATAAAACGTAATCAACGCAACGCGACAAGAGACAGTTTATTATATCGTTGGTTTGCTACATTTAGTATATTATAAACCTCAGAAGCTATAAATGTGATAAACGCTTATTAATCGGTAGACCAAAGATACTTGGCCAGGAACGTTTATAGAATTCGAACATTACAAACCATTTAACTTCAACAGATCAACATCGGACATATAACTATTTTTACGAATACATTATATAACTTCAGATGTGAGAAACTGACGTGTGATCAGCGAAGGGCTGGCTAACTCCCCTTGAAGTGAATTGTATCTATATCAACTCGAAATTAATTCACTTATCATGAAATTTCGATAAGATATCATAGGAAGTTCTTAATCAGATAGTAGAATCAGTATTATTTGCAAACTTATAAAACTTTTCTATATAAATTATTATTTGTAATAACTTTTTGTAGTAACGGCTATTATAAATCGTATATTGTTTGTATATTAAAGAATATTTGTGTTAAAAAGGAAAACTATTTGTATCAATTTTATTAACAAATATCATAAAATTGACACATATCAACATTTAATTAACTTCTAAACCTAAATTATCATTTAACTCAATTTTATGCTATTTCAAATTGTAAAAACGCAGCATAATAAATTGGGAGTTCGTCTGGAACCTCAATCAGAGAAAAAAATTGTTCTAAATTCAAATCATAACTCAATTTATATGTATCAGTGCCAACAACATTTGTTAAGTCTAAAAGATATTATTTATATTTAAGCATTATCACGTGCTATGTAATTTTATTATCATAAGGTTATTTTTATTGATTGTGTTATATACTGTTATGATTATTGAAGTTATATAATTGTTTGGCAATGCGTTATACTTAATGTATTGTTCGCAATGTATATGTATAATATCTTAATTAAAAAACTGTCTAACGCCATTTCTAGTTCTCTAAGAAGAAAAGTGTAACGAACTTACCATTATATATTTATTTTTAAAATCGATGTTTGTTTTAGTTTAATATATATTTAGAAATGCATACACATGATATTGTTAAACGTATGCTGCGAAAGCCCTACCTATCCCTTGGACGTTAGTATTTCTACGAGGACATTAGTTATTTTCGTCGGTAAAAAAAATTCACTTGTGAAAATGCTACATTCTTTCCCGCTAAGAGAAGTGTACCTGTGTGTCAACGTAGAATTAATTCGCTCCTTGTGAGCCGTCGATAAAATATTCATTTCCAGACCAAATAGAAGTCCGAGTATTGTTTGTGATGTTGGAAAAACTTATGTATATAAATCATTATTTGCAATAACCGTCAGAGTATATTTTATTGTTGTTTATATATTAAAATATATTCGTGTTAAGAAAGAAAATCGTGTGTATCAATTTTGTTGGTAAATATAATAAATTTAATACATATTAACAGTTAGTTAACTTCTAAATTCAAAATATAATATCCATCTATCTGAAATCGTAATACGTTAACATACGTTAAAAACAAATCAAAGACTCGTCCGAGATAAATTATAATAAGTAACACAGTGACAAAAATTACTTTCGTAGTAGGCTGTATGTGTAGAACACTATTCACCTTAAACATGTTTAAATGAACTGTTTTGTCAAGTTATATTATAAAGTAAAAATAATGAAAGTGTAAGTTTTAATTAATGCATAATGTCGTCCTTTATAGGACATAAATTAGTGTTAAGTGTCCTTTATAGGACTGTTTAAATGGTCAGGAAATATAGTTAACTAATGATTTAGTTTTTAAAACCGATTGCATGAAATATAGTAACGTCGAGACTTTTCAGGACGATTTAAACAGGTAGAAAGATTAATTACCTAATGAATTAGTGTTTTATTTCTATTAAATTATATTGATGTTTAAATATATTATTTTGTCCTCCTATAAAGTTTTAAGTTGGTTTAAATGTATTTTATATTATTATATCCACTTTATGTATTTTATATTATTAAATCCCTCTTTATTTATTTGCTATATTATATTCCCTTTTATTTATTTGATATTACTGTGTCCCATTTTATTTATTTGATATTATTATGTATGTTTGTCTGTTTTTTAATTTCGCACAAAGCTACTCGAGGGCGATCTGTCCTAGCCGTCCCTAATTTAGCAGTGTAAGACTAGAGGGAAGGCAGCTAGTCATCACCACCCACCGCCAACTCTTGGGCTACTCTTTTACCAACGAATAGTGGGATTAACCGTAAATTATATCTCCCCCACGGTTGGGAGAGCGAGTATGTTTAGCGCGACGCGGGCGTGAACCCGCGCCTCTCGGATTACGAGTCGCACGCCTTACGCGCTTGGCCATGCCAGGCCCACTTTATATTTAAAACCACTTTATGATATATAGAGACATTAAAACAATGTTATTAAACATTAACAAATTTCCTTGTCCAGTTGTCATTGGTTACCAACCTTCCTCAAAAAGTGTTCAGTACCAATACATCTCTTTAAAACTTGTTTAGCCCCCCAGTGGCTCAGCGGTATGTCTGCGGACTTACACGCTAAAATCCGGGTTTCGATACCCGTGGTGGGCAGAGCACAGATAGCCCATTGTGTAGCTTTGTGCTTAATTCAAAACAACAACAACAAAACTTATTTATTCAAATTCTCTCATATTTTTACCCATTTTTTTCCATCAGTAAGTTCTTGTCTCAAGTACGTATTACATTTCTCTGTTTTATTCAACCAGTTTGAAATATTTCACACACTATACTCTCGTTACCTTTAAACAAACCCAAGTATTTATCTTATTGTCTTTAAATATCTTTTCATCTACTTGATATGTAATTAGTAATCCCAGTATCATGATTTTCTATCTTTATCTGGAATACTTTGTTAATTATCATTTCAATAATTACTTTCTTAGTTATGTTTCCCTTCTACCCTCATCTGACACATTTTACGATCCATAATGGCTTCAAAGGTTCTCATCTCCAAGTCTCACAGTGATCTATTCCTTTTACAATAACTTTAAAACAATATCGAACTTCCCACATCTTTGATATATCCAGTATATATGTGGGTATCTTCTATATAATGTTTACTGTTACATCCGTTCTTCCATCAACCAAACATAATATGGTGTATGTCGGTCTAAGCCCAATAAACCCATTATATTTTTATATTAATCACTTTATTTTTATTATTCTATTCCATAACCCATGGCATAACTTATGAAGCTGTTAAACCAGCTTAACCATTTTGACATAGCTTATATATGTTAGCCACAATTCAAAAGACTGTAACTGTTTGTTACATATCTCGGTATGTGTTTGCTTTGTTCTTAATATTAAAATAATATTCCAAACACTTCTATTATCTCCCATTTATATTTGTTGAGCTTTCCAAAACATGAGCTCTCATTTATTTTCAATACATTTTTCAAGTACTTTTATTTGGTCGATTAGTTTTACTTTAGCACAAGTCTCAACACTGGGCTAGGTGTGTTGTGCTCACCACGAGTATCACAAACCAACTTATTTGTTGAAAACTTTCAGTCACCGTGATGACGTCAGCTACATTTGGAACTGAAGATATCAGTAAACCAGCAACGTGTGTTTAGATGTGTTATATATACATGATATTCATGGTTATCTTAGAACTGAAGTTAATAGTAAACCAACAACGTGTGTTTAAATGTGTTTACATATACATGGTATTCATAGTTACCTTAGAACTGAAGTTAATAGCATAGCAACAACGTGTGTTTATATGTGTTTATATACACATGATAATCGTGGTTACCTTTGAACTGAAGTTAATAGTAAAGCAACAATGTATATTTAGATGTGTTTACATATACGTCGTATTCATGGTTACCTTAGAACGGAAATTAATAGTAAACTAACACCGTGTGTTTAGATGTGTTTTATGCATATACATGATATTCATGGTTACGTTGGAACTGAGGCTTACAATAAACTAATAACGTGTGTTTAGATGTGTTATATATACATGATATTCATGGTTATCTTACAACTGAGGTTTATGCATGTTTCCACATGTACAATTAACAAATGTTTTTCTCGAAACATGGGTGTTTAAATAACAATGATCGAGGAACGTTTAATATATTCAATAATGAAAGTGTTGCTAATAATAATTTTTTTTATTTTAAATTACTGTGTTTATTGATGTCCACATCATAAATGTGATTAACAGGTTTTATTGTTTTAACAAAACTTGAGTAATACAAGTGTGCCTGACATATCTGAAAGTTGTGACAAGAGATATAATTATCTTAGGAGACGGGACGAACTCACATTGAAATGTAGGAAATGATGGAGGACGAAATTAAAAAACAAATTCCTCCAAGTGTATTTTCAGGAAACCAAACAAAACTTCTTGAAAATAATGGATAAGGTAACATGACAATCAATGTAAAATTGGGCAACAAATCTTATGTTTCTCATGAGGCCTGACCCATATCATTCATGCAGTACGACTTAACCCACTTTACTTATGGAGTGCAATCTGGCTCACTTCTTTATTATGTAAACATGTCCTTGAGTTTCATTTTATCAAGTGTTAAAGTAAAATGAAAGTTAGTCCCTAGAACAAATCGTATCGTTTGTCCAAGTTTGAAGAGAACAAAGTTTCTATCTGTGAACAGAAATTCTATGTAAAGTTAATTACCGTTATTACTAAAATTCACATATCTTCAAAATTTGTCTGACCAATTTTCTATTACCAATGTTATTAAAATGTCATTTATCTTCCATTTTTTCACTCACCAGTTCTCTACTACTAATGTTATTAAAATGTCATATATCTTCCATTTCTTTTCTCACCAGTTAAGTTCTCTGTATCCACGTATCATCGTATTTTGTTTGTTTTAGTCCTGAAGAAACGTTAGCTCATAATTTTGCTGATGTTTATTAATAACTTTTGACACACCAGTGATGCATGTCTTATTCAACGCCTGTCAAATGTGTTTTGATATGATTTAAAATAATAAATAGTGAAAAGTAAATTCAAATGAGCATGACAGCATGCAGTGAACACCTGCAGGTGTAATGTAATAATATTCAACGTTCACACGAAATCACTGATAAATGAACTAGTGTATCAAATGAGTCACAGAAACTATGATTTAGTTATCAAGCGTAACTCTTTCATTACCTCGATTACAGATAAACTTCCCCTAGTGCTAGGCCTATTTGTAGATTCACACACACACACACAGAACTATAATAAAGTATTTTAATACTGAATGACTTATGTAATGCTGGTAAACTTTGTGAAGTTTTAAAGAATGCCTTTCCTAAATGCATTGTAAAGTGCTTTGGATAGTTTAAATAATACGTTCAAGTTATTACACCACATACTTTATGACTCTCGTATCCATCACAAGTTACGTCATGTGGTTCTATCTAATAATAACACATCCGGTGTTCCCAGCTGGTTCATCGTTAAGCTTACGGATTTACAACACTAAAATCAGGGGTTCGATTCCTTCTCGGTAGACTCAGTAAACAGCGTGATGTTGGTTTGTTAGAAGAAAACACACACCCCCATCCAGTAAATGTTAAAATTAGAATATGCCATGGCATTCTTGTGCCTGATTGGTTCTAATATCTCACATATTTAATTATGTGTAATATAAGTTAAATTCTCAATGATGTAGATGTGTGCGACATTCAGCACAAACTAATCAAATACTAAATGATATCGTTTACCCAGATTTTGCCCTCTGGTGAGTAAGCGGTAAATTACAATGTTAAATCTGTGAAGACGAGAAATCCAGTTGAAGTAAAAATGTATTATCAAGACGGCTGGTACGGATGTTATCACTTTAATTAAAAACTTCAAGTGAAATAAAGTACAGAACAATGAAGATCAAAACGTTGTTCTGTACTTGATTTTAATTAAAGTTTTAATACCCATACCAGCCGTATTGAGAATACAATGTTAAATCCCATATTCTCTATGGTAGGTTTCTCACCACAAACTAAGTAACAATAAGAGCGTCTGAATCTTTTGTTTGTTTGTTTGGGAATTTCGCACAAAGCTACTCGAGGGCTATCTGTGCTAGCCGTCCCTAATTTAGCAGTGTAAGACTAGAGGGAAGGCAGCTAGTCATCACCACCGACCGCCAACTCTTGGGCTACTCTTTTACCAACGAATAATGGGATTGACCGTCACATTATAACGCCTTCACGGCTGAAAGGGCGAGCATATTTAGTGAGATGTGGAACGAGTTATGTCATACTAAGTGTAGGTTGTAACAAACCTTACTGAATAAACTAATTTAATTAATGTCGTTGCATAGACTGGACTTAGCATTATTTCTACCAAGTAATCCGAAAGAAACCAAACAACGATAGAACACGCTAAAACAATATCTTTGGTTATATATAAATAGTAAGGTTATAAATTATTATTTTTTTTCATATATTTGTAAACTTGAAACAAAACTAAACATTATTTTAGTTCAGATTCAATATTTTCACAAGAAACATTCCAAGTCCTTTGGTTAAAGTATTTGTAAACGGTTTTGTATTTCAAAGTAGTTATTTTCTTCAGTTTTAATTTGTTAACATTTTGAACTTTCCAGCTTGTCTTTCGCATTCGATAACTATTCGATGACAAACAGTTATCCCATGTTAATCAAATGGTGAACGTAATTAGATCTTTAAAAGTTTATTTTAGTTTATCTATGTGATATCGTGTGCTGCCTTCATAAGTTCTACTATATCAAGTTAAAGAACGAACAGAAAAGTTCATTATACCTTTTTGTTAGCAGGCAGATGATATAAAGCTACTGGTTGGTAGATGATGAAACCTATTAGATAAAACTGGCTTCATACATCATAAAAGTGGCTCCACCTGACTATATCATTCACCAAAACGATAAAAATCATTGTTGATTTAACAACAATAAACTGGTAATTTATAAACCTTGTTGCATTGCACAACAATGATTTAATAACTTTATAAAATATGATACACGATACAACAAGAACTTCATTATTTGTAAGAAGTGTTACAACATCCAACCTTCTTCTGGTAACATAAAACATGTTATATCATCCAACAACAATCACGTAATTTATTTTTAAAAAGTTTATTCAAATATTTCTATCAGTTTAGAAAATTAATTTACATTTTCGTCGGGTACAACGGAAAAGATAATATAATAATTCTTTTATATTGGTCTAAATGCTGAAAGTGATTTTATAATAAACAGATGTGATCAAAATTTTTTGAGGATAAGGAGATATAATAACGTCAGAGTAACATTGTGACTGTGTTTGTTTATAGCAGAGTCACATCGGGTTATCTGTTGAGCCCGCCTAGGGAATCGAACCCTAATTTTAGCGTTTTAAATCAATAGACTTACCGCAGTACTAGCGGGGACGTTATGACTGAAACATTCGAAGATAAAATACAGTGTGGTATGGTTGAAAACTGTATTTCTTTTATTATACAACATTATCACGTAAAGACCGTTGTTGTTATAATAGAAATATAATTTTTAAAATCTATTTCTCTTTAGGAAAAGGAATGCCAGGCTTATGTAGACAGATCTACAGAAAACATGGTATGAAATAGGACGTCGCTTAGTCCATGGGTAAATCGTTTCAGATGTTGTTAATCTACTCACATCGTGTGACCCTGAGTGTGAGAATATAGTTTTTATACATTGATATTCATCATAGTCCTGAGTTGGAGAATAAATTTAACATTTTGTTACATATTTTAACAATGAGTTTGAAAATAGAAGTTTTTTAAATCTCAACATTCATGTAGCCCTAAATTTCAGTATGTAGGTTTCGATATGAAAACAACCAGGTAGCCCTGAGTTTTAGAATTCATGTTTTAATATATTGATTTGCAGAGTTGTCTTAGGCTTAAGAATACAGCAATTAATATCTTGAAGCGCAGCGTGGCCCTGGCTTTGAGAATTCAAATTTTAATATTTCCACACTTTAGTATACTTGGCTCCCAGAAAGCTGAGGCAGAAACTAATAACCCGGATGTGAGTGATTAAGACTCCTACTGGTGGCTTTTAGCCTCGTTTCTGGAAAATAGTAGTTTACATTAATTACATAACAATAAGTTCTGTTATACTTTAAAAGAAAAACAATTTAATATGTTATATACTTTATCAAAATTTTGTAGATGTAGTTAACAATCGTATTTTCTAAGCGCCATTAAAGTTTATGAATTTCATTCATGGTCACGTGAGAAAATGAACATTAAAAAAGTTAACTTAAATAAACTGTTATAATTATTTAGTTTATTTAAAGTTTGCATATTTGAGAATTTGACGTAAATTTAGGACAAAGACTAGCTGTATATAACTGTTCCTAGTAGATAGAAAAAAGGAAAGATGGAAATCCACAAATACAGCAGCACGTAGACTATTTTTATATAGTCGAAAAGTGAGACTTGACTATTACTCTTATAGCAAGCTCTTTGGCTCTAAAGTTTAGACATGTTTCTGTGACAACAAGTCATGAAATATGGATCTAGAGATTCACAGCTGAAGCACACTAAAGAACAGACCACATCTATCCTCCTAACTAAGCTAGTTTTGAAAAAATAACAACGTATTATCAACGTACAGTCACAAACTTTTAACAATACAATCAAACAAGCTAGCTGTCTTTAAAACATTTCCGCTCAGTGTTAGGTAAATAAACTTTATCTTACAAAATGTTCATTTCGTGAAACAGGTTTATATTTCAAATGCTGCAGCAGGTGTCTTACTCTGGATCAAACTACTAAAATGTTTCTTCATTTCAGTATATTTTTACCAATCAAATTATTCTACGATTTATCTGAGCCCTAATGGGCCAAAATGTAACATAACACTCATCATCATCAACAAGTTTCAAGAGGTTTGAGCCGGGAGTGGGAAGGGGTGACGTTAACAGAGCTGAGGTAAATGTGTTGTTGAACGTTGTGAATATAAATATATGTGTTTGGACTGTGAATACATAAACATAAAGTTTCTGTTATAAAACCTCGTTTCGCACCTTTGGACCATGAGTGAATTATAAGGGTGACAGTCAGATCCAACTATTCGTTCATACAGGAGTAGCTCAAGAGTTGCCTTCTCTGTAGTCAGTCAGCTCAGAGTTAAGGACTAGTATGAGAAAATATCAGTTTGTGTAGCTTCACTTGACAGTTTAAAAACAAACAAACAAATATCAGAAGCAATGAAATCTCAATATTCACTCAGTTTGAATCTGACACCAGGAGTGATTTCTCACAGTAATATTATCTACTCAGGAGATCAGCCAAGTGAGAAAAGAACTAATGAACATTCATGTTGGCTTTTATGAACCACGCCGTCAAAACTCACGACGGGAACCGATTGGTTTTACTCCTTATAAACTTGTTTTTGTATTCAACGTTTTGGAAAACAAATTAATTATACGCACAACTTAGCTAAACGTATGTTTACGCTGTCCATGACGTAAGTATGATCGAGAAATCTAAACATAAAGAACTTCGTGTTCTCTCCTGTTCAGTCTGTTTAAACAGTCGTTTCTTTGCTGAATAATCAGTTACTATTTTTGTTGTTGCTATTTCTCAGTTGGAATATGAAATGGACTATTGCTTAGAGGAGATAAGTCCAATAACATAACTCAAATATCAAAATACAGTGTTTATAGTAATTTGGTATAAACTTATTTACCACATATTGAATTCAGTTAGTGATGAGAAGATGGTTTAAAAATGTGGTATTAATTATTCAAATGTAGCCGCAAAAATCATTGAAGAGAGCCAACATTATGTAACATTTTGACGTCATTCTTTATTGTAATAGATGATTTTACTTAAAAAATGAATATTTTATTCTGCTTTTAATATTAATTTAAAGTCAGCGTCATCCTAACACTGTGTACTTAAATTTATTAAAAAGATATATTACAGATGAAGATGGATAGGGTAGTAAAAATGGATTAGATGAAGGTGGAGAGTATAATAAATTATAGTGTATATGAAGATGGACAGGGTAGTAAAGGATGGTTTAGATGAGGATGGACAGTGTAGCAAAGGATGGTTCATATGGAGATGGACAGGGTAGTAAAAGATGGTTTATATGGAGATGGACAGAGTAGTAAAGGATGGTTTAGATGAGGATGGGCAGGGTAGTAAAAATTGATTAGATAAAGGTGGACATTGTAATAAATTATAGTTTATATGGAGATGGACAGTGTAATAAATTATAGTTTATATGGAGCTGGACAGGGTAGTAAAGGATGGTTTAAATGAGGATAGACAGGATAGTAAAGGATGATTTAGATGGAGATGGACAGGGTAGTAAAGGATGGTTTAGATGAGGATAGTAAAGGATGGTTTAGATGGAAATGGACATGGTAGTAAAGGATGGTTTAGATGAGGATGTACAAGGTAGTAAAGGATGGTTTAGATGAGGATAGACAGGGTAGTAAAGGATGGTTTATATGGAGATGGACAGAGTAGTAAAGGATGGTTTAGATGAGGATGGGCAGGGTAGTAAAAATTGATTAGATAAAGGTGGACATTGTAATAAATTATAGTTTATATGGAGATGGACAGGGTAGTAAAGGATGGTTTAAATGAGGATAGACAGGATAGTAAAGGATGATTTAGATGGAGATGGACAGGGTAGTAAAGGATGGTTTAGATGAGGATAGTAAAGGATGGTTTAGATGGAAATGGACATGGTAGTAAAGGATGGTTTAGATGAGGATGTACAAGGTAGTAAAGGATGGTTTAGATGAGATATAGAAACAAGGGTAATAAGATGGTTTATATGAGATGGACAGAGTAGTAAGATGGTTTAGATGAGATGAGCAGGAAGTAGTAAAATTTATTAGATAAAAGGTGTGGACATTATAATAAATTATAGTTTATATGGAGATGAACAGTGTAATAAATTATAGTTTATATGGAGATGGACAGGGTAGTAAAGGATGGTTTAAATGAGGATAGACAGGATAGTAAAGGATGATTTAGATGGAGATGTACAGGGTAGTAAAGGATGGTTTAGATGAGGATGTACAGGGTAGTAAAGGATGGTTTAGATGAGGATAGTAAAGGATGGTTTAGATGGAGATGGACAGAGTAGTAAAGGATGGTTTAGATGAGGATGGGCAGGGTAGTAAAATTTGATTAGATAAAGGTGGACATTGTAATAAATTATAGTTTATATGGAGAATGGACAGTATAATAAAATATAGTTTATATGGAGACTGGACAGGAAGTAGTAAGAGATAGTTTAAATGAGATAGAACAGAGATAATAAGAGATGATTTAGATAGAGATAGACAGGAGTAGTAAGAATGGTTTAGATGAGATAATAAAAAGATGGTTTAAATGAGGGAGGTACAGAGTAATAAGAGATAGTTTAGATAAGATAATAAGATGGTTTAGATGAAATAGACATAGTAGTAAGATGATAGTTTAGATGAGATGCACAAGAAGTAGTAAGAATGGTTTAGATGAGAGATAAACAGGGTAATAAGAATGGTTTATATGAGAATGGACAGAGTAGTAAGAATGGATTTAAATGAGAGATGCAGCAGGTAGTAAAAAAAATCAAATAAAGTGAACATTATAATAAAATTATAGTTTTATATAGAGATGGACAGTATAATAAAATATAGATTTATATAAGAGATGGACAGGGTAGTAAAAGGATAGTTTAAATAAGGATGAACAAGAGATAGTAAGAATGAATTTAGATAAGAATGGACAGGGGTAGTAAGAATGGATTTAGATGAGAGATAGCAAGAAAAGAGATGGTTTAGATGAAATAGACATAGTAGTAAGAGATGGTTTAGATGAGAGATGTACAAGGTAGTAAGAATATGGTTTAGATGAGAGATAAACAGGGTAGTAAGAGATGGTTTATATAGAGATGGACAGAGTAGTAAGAATGGTTTAGATGAGATGGGCAGAGGTAGTAAAATGAATTAGAAATAAAGGTGAGACATTATAATAAATTATAGTTTATATAGAGATGAACAGTGTAATAAATATAATTTATATAGAGATGAACAGGAAGTAATAAGATGGTTTAAATAAAGATAAACAAGAGATAGTAAGAATGATTTAGATAGAGATGAACACAAGTAGTAAGATAGTTTAAAATGAAGAGATGTACAGGAAGGTAATAAGAGATGGTTTTAAATAAAGAGATGTACAGGAGTAATAAGATGATTTTAGAATAAAGAATAATAAAGAATGGTTTAGATAGAGAATGACATAGTAGTAAGGATAGTTTAAAATGAGATGTACAAAGTAGTAAGAATGGTTTAGATAGAGATAATAAGAATAGTTTAGATAGAGATGAACATAGTAGTAAGAATGGTTTAGATGAGATGTACAAAGTAATAAAGAATGGTTTAGATGAGATAAACAAGGTAGTAAGGATGGTTTATATGGAGATGGACAGGGTAGTAAAGGATGGTTTGGATGAGGATGGACAGGGTAGTAAAGGATGGTTTATATGGCGATGGACAGGATAGTAAAGGATGGTTTAGATGAGGATGGGCAGAGTAGTAAAGGATGGATTATATGGAGATGGACAGGGTAGTAAAGGATGGTTTGGATGAGGATGGACAGGGTAGTAAAGGATGGTTTATATGACGATGGACAGGGTAGTAAAGGATGGACAGGGTAGTATCATTAGAGTTAGGGTAACGGTACAGAAACTAGTATTAGTATGGTTAACTATTTCCAGTAGTGTTAATACGACGTTTTATGCTGGAGTTAACTTCAGCATGGCTGATTTCAAGATGCGTGTGGATGACGTCAGTAGAGCCAGTGTTGTAAACGTAAATATTGTGAATTGGTCGGTTGTTGCCAAGCCTGAAACTACAGAATGCGCGGTCTGTGCTAGGTTCACCATAGACATTGAAACCTCATTTTTAACGTCGTAAAACTCTAGAATTAATACTTGGTCACTAATGGGGGGGGGGACTATTTTATAAAATATATAAAAAATACACTCAATGAATCCTTTGTCGTAATATGTTACACTAAAACAAATTCATTGTTAATTGTACCGTAAAACATTCAACGAAATTAACAATAGCATTGCAAACTATATTCATAATACACAAAAATACTGTAAAAGTACATTATCATAAATAACTACAGTGAGTGTACAGTGAAACAAACTTGTTAACTACAGTGAGTGTACAGTGAAACAAACTTGTTAACTACAGTGAGTGTACAGTGAAACAAACTTGTTAACTACAGTGAGTGTACAGTGAAACAAACTTATTAACTACAGTGAGTGTACAGTGAAACAAACTTGTTAACTACAGTAGGTGTACAGTAAAACAAACTTGTTAACTACAGTGAGTGTACAGTGAAACAAACTTGTTAACTACAGTGAGTGTACAGTGAAAAAACTTGTTAACTACAGTGAGTGTACAGTGAAACAAACTTGTTAACTACAGTGAGTGTACAGTGAAACAAACTTGTTAACTACAGTGAGTGTACAGTGAAACAAACTTGTTAACTACAGTGAGTGTACAGTGAAACAAACTTGTTAACTACAGTGAGTGTACAGTGAAACAAACTTGTTAACTACAGTGAGTGTACAGTGAAACAAACTTGTTAACTACAGTGAGTGTACAGTGAAACAAACTTGTTAACTACAGTGAGTGTACAGTGAAACAAACTTGTTAACTACAGTGAGTGTACAGTGAAACAAACTTGTTAACTACAGTGAGTGTACAGTAAAACAAACTTGTTAACTACAGTGAGTGTACAGTGAAACAAACTTGTTAACTACAGTGAGTGTACAGTGAAACAAACTTGTTAACTACAGTGAGTGTACAGTGAAACAAACTTGTTAACTACAGTAGGTGTACAGTAAAACAAACTTGTTAACTACAGTGAGTGTACAGTGAAACAAACTTGTTAACTACAGTGAGTGTACAGTGAAACAAACTTATTAACTACAGTGAGTGTACAGTGAAACAAACTTGTTAACTACAGTGAGTGTACAGTGAAACAAACTTGTTAACTACAGTAGGTGTACAGTAAAACAAACTTATTAACTACAGTGAGTGTACAGTGAAACAAACTTGTTAACTACAGTGAGTGTACAGTGAAACAAACTTGTTAACTACAGTAGGTGTACAGTAAAACAAACTTGTTAACTACAGTGAGTGTACAGTGAAACAAACTTGTTAACTACAGTGAGTGTACAGTAAAACAAACTTATTAACTACAGTGAGTGCACAGTGAAACAAACTTGTTAACTACAGTGAGTGTACAGTGAAACAAACTTGTTAACTACAGTGAGTGTACAGTGAAACAAACTTGTTAACTACAGTAGGTGTACAGTAAAACAAACTTATTAACTACAGTAAGTTTACAGTAAAACAAACTTATCAACTACAGTAAGTTTACAGTGAAATATATTCATTATTATTATTTACAGTACTGTGTTATTTATACATCCATATAGCACAAATTCGTACATTTCAGAATATCTTTTTCTCATGTAATGTAATAATAGTATTAATTATAGTTAATTAAGTATCTAGGTTACCAAGCTGTAATAGATTCTTCTGTAAATAGTATTAATTATAGTTAATTAAGTATCTAGGTTACCAAGCTGTAATAGATTCTTCTGTAAATAGTATTAATTATAGTTAATTAAGTATCTAGGTTACCAAGCTGTAATAGATTCTTCTGTAAATAGTATTAATTATAGTTAATTAAGTATCTAGGTTACCAAGCTGTAATAGTTTCTTCTGTAAATAGTATTAATTATAGTTAATTAAGTATCTAGGTTACCAAGCTGAAATAGATTCTTCTGTAAATAGAATTAATTATAGTTAATTAAGTATCTAGGTTATCAAGCTGTAATAGATTATTCTGTAAATAGAATTAATTATAGTTAATTAAGTATCTAGGTTATCAAGCTGTAATAGATTCTTCTGTAAATAGTATTAATTATAGTTAATTAAGTATCTAGGTTACCAAGCTGAAATAGATTCTTCTGTAAATAGTATTAATTATAGTTAATTAAGTATCTAGGTTACCAAGCTGTAATAGATTTTTCTGTAAATAGTATTAATTATAGTTAATTAAGTATCTGGGTTACCAAACTGTAATAGATTCTTCTGTAAATAGTATTAATTATAGTTAATTAAGTATCTAGGTTACCAAGCTGAAATAGATTCTTCTGTAAATAGTATTAATTATAGTTAATTAAGTATCTAGGTTACCAAGCTGTAATAGATTCTTCAGTAAATAGTATTAATTATAGTTAATTAAGTATCTAGGTTACCAAGCTGTAATAGATTTTTCTGTAAATAGTATTAATTATAGTTAATTAAGTATCTAGGTTACCAAGCTGTAATAGATTCTTCAGTAAATAGTATTAATTATAGTTAATTAAGTATCTAGGTTACCAAGCTGTAATAGATTCTTCTGTAAATAGTATTAATTATAGTTAATTAAGTATCTAGGTTATCAAGCTGTAATAGATTCTTCTGTAAATAGTATTAATTATAGTTAATTAAGTATCTAGGTTACCAAGCTGTAATAGATTTTTCTGTAAATAGTATTAATTATAGTTAATTAAGTATCTAGGTTATCAAGCTGTAATAGATTCTTCTGTAAATAGTATTAATTATAGTTAATTAAGTATCTAGGTTACCAAGCTGTAATAGATTTTTCTGTAAATAGTATTAATTATAGTTAATTAAGTATCTAGGTTACCAAGCTGTAATAGATTCTTCAGTAAATAGTATTAATTATAGTTAATTAAGTATCTAGGTTACCAAGCTGTAATAGATTTTTCTGTAAATAGTATTAATTATAGTTAATTAAGTATCTAGGTTACCAAGCTGTAATAGATTCTTCAGTAAATAGTATTAATTATAGTTAATTAAGTATCTAGGTTACCAAGCTGTAATAGATTCTTCTATAAATAGTATTAATTATAGTTAATTAAGTATCTAGGTTACCAAGCTGAAATAGATTCTTCTGTAAATAGTATTAATTATAGTTAATTAAGTATCTAGGTTACCAAGCTGTAATAGATTCTTCTGTAAATCGCTGAACAATACCATGAACATTTTATTTCAACAAGTAATATTACAAGTACTACACCAACTAACTCTACTGATCATATTGTTTTTAACATGCACGTGAAACCTTTGTTCGTAGGTTGTCCAATGCTGTTTGAAAGTGCCCTTCTGAATGCTGTTTGATAACATAGAAAAATAATTCACTGAAACGTTTTAATGACTGTTAGAATATGTTGTTCAGTAGATGAAGACGTCATGGTTTTGTCAAATATATATTTCGTCTCTGTGCGATGTTCTAAAATTACATAACTTGAATGGTTGTACACTGACATTACGTTTCAAGGGCACATCACCTCAATTTAATCACGTGTTTATCCCGTTCAACTATAATCAAATCAGTTTTAATTTCATATGCAAGTTTAGTCTTTGATTGGTCGTGATTGAATATGACGTCGTGCTATCAAAGTTACAAAACCACCTATCCTGTCTTTGTAGATTAGAATAATCTGTAAAATGCTGGGTAAACCACTTCTACACGGTCCAATCAGGTGGGAATGGATCGTTGCGATCTCCTGCTTCTGGATTAATATGTGTCTTTTTGGCGCGTTCCGTTCTTCTGGACTATTGTATGTTGCTCTGGTGGACACCTATCATTGTACCCACGCCTACGCTGCATGGTCCACTGCACTATCTTCTGCCATAATGAATTTATCTGGTGAGTGATGATAAAAGAAATTATAACTGTTCTATCTTTCTTACCTCACCTTCTCTCGGCTCACTCAACCAAACTCGTAAAATTATTAACTTATTTAGTAAATTCCAACTAACGTCTGACTACCATTCTCATAAACTTACATACTGGAAGAAGTCTTCAAATATATAACTTTAGAAAATGAGTTTCGAGATCTGTGGTGCATATTTTGTAGTTTTGAGCGTTACTAATAACAAAGAAATAAATTTCTTACATAAACGTTTGAGTTCAATTTAACTTACGCCACGCGCTGTGCTTCTCTCATCGGAGAGATGATTGTCCAACTTGCATGTTGAGTACCTTAACGGAAAAATCACATTTGGTTGGTCGTCAGTTCGATTACTCCCCATTTTAGAAAGTCATCTCACATGAGATAAGCACTCATTTTGATTGTTCTATATTTCAAAAGGTCTTATCCAATAAGATAAGTGCTATCTTCTCTTAGTTCTGGTATTGTGCGATAGGCTTCGTCGGCACTAAATATAGCAGATATAGTAAGAATGACGAACTGTTCTTATTTACTTTTAGTCGTAAGTTTCTAGACTTGTAAGATATAACCCGTATTCAATACACGTACTACCACTTGATACGAGCAGTTATCTACAATCACACGTACACGAAGTAAAGCCGAATTAACTTTCTGTCCAAATGTGTTTCATCACAACTCATGACGTGCAAGCAGAACATCCTGTGTCTCATTTGTCGACAGAATAAACGTTCTACTTCCTCATCTATTTTACAACCTTTGTAACGTGATTTCCCGCCAAAGTTAAGTAACTGAATATATTACAGTATTTTGTATCATTCAATAATAAATAATAGTCAGTAAACATCAATCAGAAAGTTAGGCGAGTTTTTAAAATAACTAACATCGTTAGCTTTTTCAGAAACACAGTTTATGTTCTTAGCAACATATGCCTTCAAGGTGCTTTATCTTAAAGTAAGTTATCTGATTTATTTTAAGACAGTAATGGTGTATTTTGTTTTCACCAATATCCATCTACCCAGAGATCATAACTGTGTATCATAAACTGTGTCCCTTCGTCAAGTGCGCTAAAAAGGATTAAATAAAGAAAGCTAAAATAATTAAGCAGAAAGCCAGCGCAGCTTAGTGTTTAGCTTACTCAAACTGTAAGTCCGAGAGTTCATGGTTCGCGACCCGCTTCCATAAAATTGCGATTAGCACTTTGAGACTATGGCTGAGCTGTAAGAATAGCTGTCAAATCCGACTATTCAGTCAAGCATGGAAAAGTCAACAGTTAGCTGTGACTGTTGTTGACTAGTTGTCTTCCATTTTGTTTATTAGCTCAAGTTTAAGAGTGGCTACACGTTTAAAGACCCAGGTGTGACTTGGAACAAAACTTGTAAAACAAATACATAGGTTACAGGAGCTTAGCAATCTAAATTTTAACAAAAGAAGGAAGAAAACAGAGCAATATTATGAATTATAACTTGAGATATATAATGAATATTTTGAACGTTAAATCAAATCTTCCTTTGATTAACACTTTCTGTTACAATGTTCAATATTTCTAGTTTTCTTCAAGGTTAATTCTTTTATCATTATACTTACATTATAGATATTGTTTTACATTGATAAGTTAATACATGAATTTAGAACTAATATAGGCCTTCTAGACTCGCAGAACCACACGAGATATTTTTGGGATTGTGGTCGAAACTATCGTTAGTAGCGAGGGTAACCAACTGATGAAGCAATGTATTATAATATTTATAAAAAAAAAACATCAAAGCATATTGTTAGCTCTGTTACTGGATTGATATTTAGTCTTAGTATATATAGATAGGTTTCTTTGTTCGAAATTTAATACATGTTTCTATGAAATTTGTTCAATTTTCTTAGAATTAAATTACAGCAGATAAATTATTCTAGGTCATATGACCTGCACTGGTTTAAAATTTTTCCATGGACTTTTTCTTAGAAAATCACATCGCATGTTTGCACAGATATTTGCTGGACCTTTATTTAATAATATATTTTTTAGTGTTTAATTATATTCAAGAATTCTGGAATATTATTAGTTATAATATATTTTGGTTCAGCTAATATTACAGTTCTCTTCCCAAAATCTCCAATACCGTATGTTGAGTTTCATTTGTATGTTCCACCACGGTTCAACTTTCAGTTTTTTTATTTCTTACAGTTCCTTTATGTTCCATTAAACGATATTGTAAACTACGTTCAGTTTATCCAATATTAATCTCTCCACAGTCACATTCAACTGTATAGAGTCCTGTTTACCTGAATTAACTCTGTATTATCTTTTGTAATACCTAAAATTTCTTTTATGTTAGTAATCGTTTTAAACATAGATTAAAATATTTATTGTTTAGAAACTTTAAATAAATAATTAATAAAACCTGAGATATGGGGCAAAATTAAATCTTTCTTTAAATTTTTCATATCTTGGTTTAATACAAAACTTTAAACTATTTAATTAAAGAAAAATATAAATATGTTTGTTTCTGAATTTTGAGTCGTCCCTAATTTAGTAGTGTAAGAGTGGAGGGAAGACAGCTAGTCATCACCACCCACCGCCAGTTGAACCAGTTTAACATTTGTAGCTACCTCAACAACCGATAAATCAAACCAAAACAGCCCTCCCAAAGAGACGGCCAATCAGTATCAGACACAATGTCTATCCAAAACTGATGTGATACGTGAGAAGGAAAATAATTCTGCAATCCACAAAATATCCTCCTCAAAGAAAGCCTCTGAAATAAAGTAAAATCCAAACCATAACTGTGTGTAAAATATAAAACAAGTGTAGAAAAACACGCAGCTGAAAGTAATCAGACGTAACTAAAGATATCTCACCTGAGGATAAGGCCGTATAAAACTGACGGAAATGTTTTGTAATAAATCCTGTAGGTAGCGCTCTGTTGTTGGATGAAACCAATTCAACAGCGACCGATTCTCTGAGAAAACGAAGTACAACTCCATGATGTATATGTCGTAGTCGATGGTTTCCACAGCAACAAATTTATAAAATTGTTTGTTTGTTTTGAATTTCGCGCAAAGCTACACGAGGGCCATCTATCTGCGCTGACCGTCCCTAATTTAGCAGTGTAAGACTAGAGGAAAGGCAGCTAGTCATCACCACCCACCACCAACTCTTGGGCTACTCTTTTAACAACGAATAGTGGGATTGACAGTCAAATTATAACGCCCCCACGGCTGAAAGGGGCGAGCATCTTTGGTGCGACCGGGATTTGAACCCGCGACCCTCAGATTACGAGTCGAACGCCTTTACCCACCTGCCGGGCCATGCAATGTTTGCAGTATACTAGCACTAACATCTGTCAACAAGATGAATGGAATGGTTGTAATGAAAATCAGCGCATTATATTTCATATGGCTGCAGTATTTTTATTGAAATCTGAAGCTAAACACGTGAGTTATAGTAATACTAAAGTAATAGATAAACATTACATAGCAAATATGTAAAATTCATGTCCTGGTTTTTACACAAATCTTGTTATAAGAAAGAAATCAGTGAATACTTTAACTCGAAATTAAATTCTCTATGCATGAGTGCATGTATAATGTAGACCAAATAAATTAATAGGTCTTAAAATTGCTTGAAAATTTGTCCCAACAAGTACTTGGTGACAGCGTCTGTCATGAAAGCCTATCAGTTACAGTTTAATACAACTAAGAAGAGAGGGTGCAAGATATGCTTGGGTATAAACGTGTAAGAGGTGATAGAACTACAAAATATGCTAATGTACAATTGTGAAATATATATGTAATGAAATGTGTTTATTTATCTGAAGCACAAATCATTATAGATGCTTCTACCAAACAACCTTGAACGGAGTAGATAGTCTTTCATCTGATATAGCAGTTTAGGTAGAGGTTATGCGAGTTATGTCAGCACGAAGCATATTTTCAGTAGTTCAGTAGCGTGTAGCACAGCCTTTACTGATTAAAGTCCATGCCGATGGTTTTGTTTGTCCGTGTGTGTGTGTGACCGCCAAAACTTCAGGAGGAAAAAACCTAGAAGCCTAAAATTTTGCACATTATCTAAATGGACCCTGAGGGTGTGCGCCTGTGTATTATTACTAACCCATATGCATCGTTTTACGAAGAGTGGAAGCGAAAAACTCATATAGAGAGGAATATGTGACTACCATAGTTCTAGGAGCAAAGAGCCTGGTAACCTGTAATTTTGCACCCATTCTAATTGGACCCTGGGTGACCTGGGTATTATTATTTATCAACGTGAGTGAAAAACCGCATACAAAAGAAATGTGATCGCCATAGCTCAACGAGCTAAGAACCTAGAAACCTGAAGTTTTGCACTCATACTCAGATTTTCACCTAGGTATTATTACTTATCTTATCCACGTGCGTGCGATCATGCGCTTGCCCATGTGGTGTTTATATAACACTTTCTAATATATAGAAAAAGCTGTATGTTCTGGAAGCAATGCGTTCCAACAATGAGTTTCATATCACACTGCTTAGCAATAAAAGCATAGCCTGATATTGTTGTAGTAGGCTACGTGTTGAAAGTATAAAATGAAATACATAAAGAATGAAATAAATATTGTTTTGTAATTTAGAGGCTCTGTTAATTAAAGAAGTTTTTTTTATTATTATTAAAGTTTAAAATTGGAAGACAAGTCAGAATGAAGAGATCGTTACAAACAGGTCACAACCAGTAAATAAACAACAAAAGTGCATATGTTACACTTTTATTTTGAAATGAGCTCAGAATACACACACATTAATATAAATCAACCTAATAACCCAAACAAATCAGGTTACGTTTGACAGTATACAATACAATTTCGACGTGATAGAAGTCAGCACGAAGGATATATTTCGTAGTGTGTAACACATAAACTAAAATACAATATTGGCTTGGCAACTGTCGGCTCAAAACATATCTTCAGTAGTTTGTTTGTTTTGAATTTCCGCAAAGCCACTCAAGGGCTATACGCGCTAGCTGTCCATAATTTAGCAGTGTAATGTAAGATTAGAGGGAAGGCAGCTAGTCATCACCACCCACCACCAACTCTTGGGCTACTCTTTTACCAACGAATAATGTGACTTACCGTCACATTATAACGCCCCACAGCTGAAAGGGCGAGCATGTTTAGTGCGATAGGGATTCGAACTCTTTAACCCACTGGCCATGCAGAGTCCTCTTCAGTAGCTTGTAACACAAAGTGTACAATAGTAAGTGTTAACAGCAGAGTCCTCTTCAGTAACTTGTAACACAAAGTGTACAATAGTAAGTGTTAACAGCAGAGTCCTCTTCAGTAACTTGTCACACAAAGTGTACAATAGTAAGTGTTAACAGCAGAGTCCTCTTCAGTAGCTTGTAACACAAAGTGTACAATAGTAAGTGTTAACAGCAGAGTCCTCTTCAGTAACTTGTAACACAAAGTGTACAATAGTAAGTGTTAACAGCACAGTTCTCTTCAGTGGGTTGTAACACAAAGTGTACAATAGTAAGTGTTAACAGCAGAGTCCTCTTCAGTAGCTTGTAACACAAAGTGTACAATAGTAAGTGTTAACAGCAGAGTCCTCTTCAGTAGCTTGTAACACAAAGTGTACAATAGTAAGTGTTAACACTGAGTAATTTTAATAATCTTAGTTTTCAGTTAATGAAACACGTTACGCTGCAATTTCCATTACACAAACTGACAAAATTGTAAGTCGTCTAAGACTCACATCAGTTACAACGTTTATGCCACAAGTTATTTTCTAGTGGTTATTTGTTTTTGAACAGTTGTAACGTTTATTACACAACTTGTACCACTTCTGAGAATGTTTGTTAGTATTCTATGTCTCGCCAGTTCTATTGTTTCAGACATCACTTATATTAACAAACAAACTATCACAGTGTCAACTAGGATATCATTTATAGTAACAAACAAACTGTTACGATGTTAACTAGGACATCATTTATAGTAACGAACAAACTGTTACGATGTTAACTAGGACATCATTTATAGTAACGAACAAACTGTTACATTGTTAACTAGGACATCATTTATAGTAACGAACAAACTGTTACGATGTTAACTAGGACATCATTTATAGTAACGAACAAACTGTTACGATGTTAACTAGGACATCATTTATAGTAACGAACAAACTGTTACGATGTTAACTAGGACATCATTTATAGTAACGAACAAACTATTACAGTGTCAATTAAGACTTTATTTATAGTGAGAATTTGTTTGTTTGTTTGTTTTGGAATTTCGCACAAAGCTACTCGAGGGCTATCTCTGCTAGCCATCCCTAATTTAGCAGTGTAAGACTAGAGGGATGGCAGCTAGTCATCACCACCCACCGCCAACTCTTGGGCTACTCTTTTACCAACGAAAAGTGAGATTGACCGTCACATTATAACGCTCCCACGGCTGGGAGGGCGAGCATGTTTGGCGCGACTCGGGCGCGAACCCGCGACCCTCAGATTACGAAGCGCACGCCTTAACGCGCTAGGCCATGCCAGGCCCTTATAGTGAGAAACAAACTGTTACGGTGTCAGTCAGGACATTATTTATAGTAACAAACAAACTTTTACGGCAGTTGGGACATAATTTATATTAACAAACAAATCGTTACGGTGTCAGCTGGGACAATATTTATAGTAACAAACTGTTACCGTGTCAGTCAAGACATAATTTACATTAACAAACAAATCGTTATGGTGTCACTCAGGACATTATTTATAGTAACAAACCAACTGTTACGGTGTCAACTGGAGTAACTGGGTAATATTTAAGTTCTAACCAGTTTTCTTTATGCTGGAACACATCATAATGAGGACAAGACATTTTAACGTTACATTATTTATTAGGTTAAACCCACATACCATTAGTTAATATTACCTCTAAGAACAGCAGGGCAAGACGCGACAAGCGAAATAAATACATGAAAGTTCGACTGTAGTTTAAACTCGACGTTTAACATTCATACCTTTATATATCGGTTTTAAGTTGGAAAAAAAATCCACAATTTTTTATAATCTCTTCCCACCAGGGGGAGTTCAAGAAACGTAGTACATTCATACATGTCTTGCAAGGTAAAGCTAGATTTCGTATTGTCAGCGTTAGCCAAATTTTATACAAATATTACGAATGTCAGAATAAGCGTACCTTTAAAGCTCCTATATACTTAACATTCTGACCATCTATAACCTTGAATAGCTGTTGGTGGCCTGAGAACGAGGGTATAGCTAGAACTGAGTTGACAACTGTTCAATGTTAAATTTTATGATGGTGTAAGTTACAAGAAAACACGTAGTTTGTTTTATTTTTAATTTTGCACAGAACTACACGAAGGCTGTCTGCACCAGCCGTCCCTAATTTAGAAGCGATACACTATACAGGGAAGGGAACCTGTCTTTTTATGGTTTTTGTTTTTTTTTAATTTCGCGCAAAGCTACACGAGGGCTACCTGTATTAGCCATCCCTAATTTAGCAGTGAAAGACTAGAGGGAAGACAGCAAGCTAGTCATCACCACCCACCGCCATTTCTTGGGCTACTATTTTACCAACGAATAGTGGGATTGACCGTCACATTATAACGCCCACACGGCTGAAAGGGCAAGCATGTTTGGTGCGACGGGAGTTCAAAACCGCGACCCTCAGATTACGAGTCGAACGCCTTAACTCACCTAGCCATGCTGTGTCGGAAGGGAACCGATTGACATCAGCTACTGCCCACTCTTGAGATAATCTTTTAACAACAAATTATTGGATTGAGAATGACGTTATAAATCCCCCTATGGGCAAAAGGGAATCGAATCCGCAACCCACTGATTGCGAGTCGAGCGTCCTAACCACTAGGTGGTGCACACGGAGAAAACTGTTTGTTTTGTAAAACTTTTTTTTTAAATTATTATTGACTATTTATTAATACCTTTTAGGAGGTCTACGAACGTAGCCTAAGACTTTCATAGACTCTTGGAAAAGGCGTATGTTGAATCATCGAGTAGAATAAGTTAATACTTATCTGAAGTTGTTTGTCATTGTACCTCGTTATATTTACTGCTTATTGTGCATTTTACTTATTAAAGTAATACACTTGAATTGTTCAAATTAAAGCTTTATTTGTACATAATACGTTTAATTGTATTTTGTCGAAACCCAATTACATCAAATATCTTTAAAATATTTAATTATTTTTTGTTCTTCTCTATAGGAGAAGGAAATAACTAAAGTAATATTTTGGCCAAACACGTGCGATATAAATCATTTAAAATAATGTTTTCTATCTTTCTTTTGTCTCTCATAAGTCAGTAACCCAACAGATTTGTTGTTCATTATAAGAACTCATCAATCGTGATGGACGATGAGAAATAAAACATTCTGTAAAAACACTATTTACATGTTCAGTTTAATACTTTTAAAAAATGAAATGATATTTTGTTTGTTCTTAGGTCCACTGGTTGGTTTATTGACTCATCTCCTCACCATTCGTGTTATCATTTTAATTGGTTCAGTGGTGTCCTCTAGTGCCGTTACTCTTTGTTATTTTGCAACTGATATTAAACACGTAATTCTTCTTCTTGGAGGTTTACAAGGTGAGACATATCTGTTGCTACAAGTTTTACTAGATGAAACACGTCTATTAGTTGAAGATTTACAAGGTGAGACATATCTGTTGCTACAAGGTTTACTAGATGAAACACATCTATTAGTTGAAGATTTACAAGGTGAGACATCTCCTGCACGGAGGTTTATAAGGTAAGATACAACTGCTACTTGGAGGTTTACTAGATGAAACATATCTCTTTATTGAAGGTTTGCAAAGTGAGATACAACTGTTACTTGGAGATTTACAAGGTGAGACACAACTGTTACTTGGAGGTTTATAATGCGAGACATTAATTCATTAATTAATATGTTTATTAATTTTAAATGTTAGCAATTAACCCTCTCTTTGCTCTTATTTTCCACAACTCTATCAACCATTTTTTTTTTCATTCAGGGCTTGGCCTCGGACTTGTCACTAACCTCACGCCAGTAATTATCAGCCATTACTTTCAAGAACACAAAGCTACAGCGTGTGCAATATCCTACAGTGGCTCCACGGTAGGGACGTTCTTCTTTCCATTCATTATTGCAATATTTCTAGACGAGAGGGGTCTAAAGGATACCTTTTCCATCCTAGGATCCATTATGTTTTGCAGTGTTTTGGGGGCAGTTTTCCTTCGGCTAGCGACTCTAAACAAGGACTCTTCAAGAAACATTGACGATCTTCGTGAGGTTTGTAGCCACGAAGATGCCGAAAGAGTGGTAAAGAAAAGAGAAACAAGTCTGTCTGATTCATTGGAGACACAGGTTATACCAGAACCTCTTACGTCATCATCTTTGAAAGTAGATCCGAAGAACCGGATCACCGTCAAAAGCAAGGCTTCTGGTCAGTTTCAGAGATCTACAGTATTTGTAATAGTTGAAAGTACAAACTTTGTTCGGAAGCCTTTTATCAATATCAATTCTTTCGTCAAAGATCAGGTACCTTGTAGCCTAAAAGATGGTTCAGTCGACGTCAAAACCACTGATCTTAACTCAGTAAAACGTCTCTCAGTTTCATTGGCTAATGACTTTGAAAGACATCTATCAGGAGAACAAGACACGAGCAGGTTCTGTCCCCCTAAATATGTTCCCCCATTCAACTCCGTACTGCACAAACTTAATGAGGCCCTCAATAAATACATGAATCCCCACCTTTCCTTCTTATTTAACTATTACTTTATATTATTATCGGTCTCTTCTGTTAGCTTTGTGGTAACCTTCTGGTCTATACTCACTGTTCTGCCCGATCATGCCAGGGATCAGAATATCGGAACACGTCATGCTGCCTTCCTTATATCCTCTCTCTCCATCACAGATATCGTAGGAAAGTTCATACCATCAGTTTTACAGTATTTCAAGCTTGCTGATCACAGAACAGTGTTATCTGTCAGCCTCGCTCTTCTTGGATTTCTTTCTCTCCTACTTCCTATTCCAAACCAAAGTTTCTACTCGCTCTTGGCTATATCTTTAGGTTTTGGTGGGGTAAGCGGCTCTTTACAGATTCTAATTCCAGTTCTCATCTCTGACTACTTTGGTCCTGACCAAACTGCTGTCGTATTTGGATTTTCTAATTTTTTCAATGGACTTGCAACTCTTGGGCGGCCAGCAATGATAGGTGAGTGAATGATAATAACTAGTATTTGACATTAAAGACCCCGGCATGGCCAGGTGATCAGGCTGCTCGATTCGTACTCTGAGGGCAGCGGGCTCGAATCCTCGTCACACCAAACATGCTCGTCCTTTCAGTCGTGGGGGCGTTATAATGGTGACGGTCAATCCCACTATTCGTTAATAAAAGAGTAGTCCAAGAGTCTACGGATTTAAAACGCTAAAATCAGGGGTTTGATTCCCTCGGTTGGCTCAGCAGAATGCCTGATTTGGCTTTGCTATTACAAACAAACAATACGATATTGTCCTGTAGTCCATAAATCTTGAATGAAGCGCACTGTTTTAAAAAGACTATGCTTTGAAGCAAAAAGATACACAATGGGTTGTCTGGTCTGTACCCACCACAGGTATCGAAACCCGGTTTTTAGTGGTATGAGCCCTCAGGCTTGCAGCTCAGCTACAGAAGGGTGGGCAATGTTGTTTTATAATAATACAAACAAAATGCGCTATTTTCAAATATCGAAGACCCAAACGTTTCAAAGAACATATCTTCTTACAAAGACTTATTTTGAATTATTGTATTTCCGAGAATGTAGGTAAAAATACAAGGCTCCAAGCTCATAATTTATAATTTATTAATATATAGAAGTCTTCAGGAGGGAGAGTGACATAGATAGGGTCATAGGTGAACTCCGATATCTCCACCCCCATGTCGCTCCCTGCAGATGCTCTAAGGTTTCCTCTCACATTTGGCTGAGAGCAACCAAAATCTAAATGTGAAAGTGGATACAGAGATACACTTTTACTTTAGACATAACAGCGCCCCCCTTAACCGAAATTTCTTTCTATTTTCACATATAAAGTTAATGCAGTTTGATAGGACTATTTAAATTCACTCTCATATCAAACTGTAACTCATGAAAAAGAGATGAAACGCAATCACACCACAAGCATCATATTACATTCGTTAAGGACTTTCGAACTCTCGTCTGTCACCAGGGCCTAGAATAGCACAAACGTTAAAGCCATAAAATTACATGCACATGTGCAGTGATGGTCTTCTTCTTAAAATAAAGAGTAAATTAAATTTATACAATTTCTTATAAGTATAAATGATCAATTATACTGAAATATTTCTCTGATTATTTTTCTTTTATTAAATTTTACAACGTTTTAAGGAAATTTTATCACACTGATACAGTGATACAGAGAACAAATAAGTTATGTTAAAATAATTTTGGACCCTCATCATTCTATTATCGTCCTAGTCGCGTGGCTGGTCATGCGCAATCTGGCAATCGTGCATTTTGAAAATAATCCTGCAGCGTTGTTTACATTAGAAATATCTTTAGTTGTAAAACTAAGATTGTCATGCCCAAAGAACACTACACCTTTCTGATACTTTCAATACCCCACCAAAGGTTTATTAACGATGGTTTCCAAGAGCCTATTGCTGATGTCTGATCTCACAGAAATACATAGGTGACTTGACTTTCATGTTTTCGTATAGAACTGGGTTAAAAAAAAACAACTTTTTCTTCTCCTGTACCTCGAGTGAATGAGCAGTAAATCTAAAGGTTTTTAACGCTACAAATATCATTTCAATAGCCATGGTGGTCACAGCACAAATAGCTCAGTTTATTACTTTGTTCTCAACAACAACAACAAAAAAAAAACAATTTGTTGTTTGAGGCATTGATATAATAGGAAAACAACTTCTGTCCAAGTTATTTGTCTCACCTTTCCAGACAGAGGACCTTGTATATAATATTGTGGCCTTGCTATAAGAAAACGCACACACACACACACCTTTTTCCTACTGCAAGTACGTGACCTATTTTACAACAGAATAATGCACTGATATAAACAAGGAACTTCTGGGTCAATTAGACCGAGTACGGTATTTCACCTTCAGAAGGCAAACGTCTAGTAATTCCTGAACTCTCTACCATCTTCCAAACTTTACTAAATGTTTACTATTGTATAGGGAGTGAGAACAGTATTGGAAACCTAAAAAACTGGGCAGAACTAGAGAATTTTAAGGAAATGGAAAAATGGTTTGCTAACCTTCCACTGAGGTCGTGGTTTTATTGTAAAACAGTATCTATAGAGATTATCGGGGTCGTGGTGTTTCATGCAATACTTATAGAGATATGTAGAGATAATCATGTGTCGTGATGTTATCGTAATACAGTGGCTATAGACATTATCATGTGTCATGATGTTATTTTAATACAGTGTCTACAGAGATTATCATGTGTCGTGATGCTATTGTTATAAAGTGGCTATAGAGATTATCATATTGCAAATTGTTGATTGCAAATGTCAACATGACAGAAGTCAATAACAAGCAAAAGTAACAAAAAAAGAGACTCATACTAAATATATCAATAAACTTTTAGATATATATACTTCTTTGTTTGTTTTGAACTTCGCGTAAAGCTACACGAGGGCTATCTGCGCTAGCCATACCTAATTTAGTAGTGTAAGACAGAGGGAAGACAACTAGTTATCACCACCCACCACCAACTCTTAGGCTACTGTTTTACCAACAAATAGTGGGACTAACCGTCACATTATAATGCCCCCACGGCTAAAAGGGCGAGCATTTTTGGTGTGACGGGGACTCGAACCCACGACCCTCAGGTTATGTGTCGAGTGCCTTAACCACCTGGCCAAAAAGAAACTGAATTTCTAGGGTAGCAAAAGTTTACTCAATGAAAATGGTTCGTATTGGACACTGCTTTAATGTTTTTTAAATAATGTTATTTATTTACAAATTTAAAATTATTTAACCTGATTATCGACTAGTATAATAATTAACACAGAATTATATAACTTAGTAAAATCTTGTTTCTACTGTCTGTGTGTCCCAACAGGTCACTTTAAAGACATCGCTGGAGATTACAATGGTCTGTTTTACACCTTAGGAGGTTTCAGTGTTGTGAGTGCAGCTTTGTGGACTGTGGAACTCGTAGTTCAGAGGAAGAAGCTGTTAAAAGAATTAACATGAAAAATATCGGAAGTTTCAAAACTGAATTTTCAAAATAGAAAAAGAAACATTATTCTTTCTGATCACGTATAAAACATGTCTTCTCATTACATGATAGGTAAAAAAGAACTTTCTTTGGCTCTAGATTATTATTATTGTCAGTTTGTTCAACATGATATGAAGTCATCAAAATGTATTTAGTAATGAGAAATTCATGTTCTAAAAACAGTAATATTGATTCTGTATAATAAATGTTGTAAACCAGTTACTAATATTTCATCCGTATAAAAAAGGGTTGTACAGCAGTTACTAATATTTCTTCTGTATAAAAAAGGACTATATAGTATTTACTAACATTTCTTCCGTATAAAAAGGACTATATAGCAGTTATTAATATTTCTTCCGTATAAAAGGGACTACATAGCAGTTACTAATATTTCTTCTGTATAAAAAAGGACTATATAGCAGTTACTAATATTTCTTCCGTATAAAAAGGACTATATAGCAGTTACTAATATTTCTTCCGTATAAAAAAGAACTATATAGCAATTACTAATATTTTATCTGCATAAAAAAGGACTATATAGCAGTTACTAATATTTCTTCCGTATAAAAAGGACTATATAGCAGTTACTAATATTTCTTCCGTATAAAAAGGACTATATAGCAGTTCTAATATTTCTTCCATATAAAAAGGACTATATAGCAGTATTAATATTTTTCCGTATAAAAAGGACTGTGCATCAATTAGTGATATTTTTTTCTGTAGTCAGTAATATTTATTACTTAATACCAAAAACACCATCGAGAATCTGATATTTTAGTTCTTTATGTCCTCTTGGGAGGAAGTAGTAAGTCTTATGTTGTTGTAGTGTTTGGACACCAAGAATGATCATTGTTGTTGTGGTATTTAAACGTAAACAATGATTAAATGTAATTGTATAACTAATTGGAATAGATTGTTGTTGTAGTATTTGGACATAAACAATGATTAAATGTAATTGTTTAACTAATTGAGAAATTTTGTTGTTGTGGTATTTAGACATAAACAACGATTAAATGTAATTGTTTAACTAATTGAGAAATTTTGTTGTTGTGGTATTTAGACATAAACAACGATTAAATGTAATTGTTTAACTAATTGAGAAATTTTGTTGTTGTGGTATTTAGACATAAACAACGATTAAATGTAATTGTTTAACTAATTGAGAAATTTTGTTGTTGTGGTACTTGGATATAAACAATGATTAAATGTAATTGTTTAACTAATTGGAAGAGATTTTTGTTGTAGTATTTGGACATAAACAATGATTAAATGTAATTGTTTAACTAATTGAAAGAGATTGTTGTTGTAGTATTTGGACATAAACAATGATTAAATGTAATTGTTTAACTAATTGAAAGAGATTGTTGTTGTAGTATTTGGACATCGAAGTGATCAGATTGTATCTTCAGTCACTAACAACATAATAGACGACACTTCGCTGTATTATATGTAGAAATACTATTTTGAATAATTTTATTTCCTTACACACTGCATACTCTTCTACACTTATTAAGATCTCTGTATTTATTCTTTGTTTCGTGCTAACAGAGTTAGTCACTCTGTTATATTTTACTTCGTCATTTATTAACCTTCCACATGTATTTCGTACTTACGAATCGTTATTTCTTTCAGTTGGAACGTCTCACGCTTTTAAAACAGTTTAAAATAAAACATTAACAAATTATGTTAACTACAGTTTGAAAAAGCAGGTAGGAAGAATGAGAGACAGGTAAGCAGTTTAACCTTCACTGAATTTTCTTTTAACGGCTATCCACGACTAGTGATAAGAAACGTGAAGTATGTTGGTATTTATTTACACTGTTGTTAATTGTTTCTTATTCTTTGGAAATTAATATAAGTTTTGTTTGTTTGTTTGTTTTGGAATTTCGCACAAAGCTACTCGAGGGCTATATGTGCTAGCAGTCCCTAATTTAGCAGTGTAAGACTAGAGGGAAGGCAGCTAGTCATCACCACCCACCGCCAACTCTTGGGCTACTCTTTTACCAACGAATAGTGGGATTGACCGTCACATTATAACGCCCCCACGGCTGGGAGGGCGAGCATGTTTAGCGCGACGCGGGCGCGAACCCGCGACCCTCAGATTACGAGTCGCACGCCTTACGCGCTTGGCCATGCCAGGCCCATTAATATAAGTAAACAGAATCTTGTGAAGAAAACAGGCTCGTTTAAGTATAAACATACAAATGGCGATATAATTTTATGGCTCCTACAATACCAGGTGTGGTTAAAATGTTATAAGACTTCACTTTTATTCCTGACAATAAAGTATATACATCAGTATTATATGCTGTCCCATTCAATGTAATCTCACCCAGCTGATACACACTTGTTCTAAATATGCCATCCCATTCAATGTAATCTCACCCAGCTGATACACACTTGTTCTAAATATGCCATCCCATTCAATGTAATGTCCCCCAGCTGATACACACTTGTTCTAAATATGCTGTCCCATTCAATGTAATCTCCCCCAGCTGATACACACTTGTTCTAAATACGCTATCCCATTCAATGTAATCTCCCCCAGCTGATACACACTTGTTCTAAATACGCTATCCCATTCAATGTAATCTCCCCAGCTGATACATACTTGTTCTAAATATGCTATCCCATTCAATGTAATCTCCCCAAGCTGATACACACTTGTTCTAAATGTGCTATCCCATTCAATGTAATCTCTCCAAGCTGATACACACTTGTTCTAAATATGCTATCCCATTCAATGTAATCTACTCAAGCTGATACACACTTGTTCTAAATATGCTATCTCATTCAATGTAATCTCCCCAAGCTGATACACACTTGTTCTAAATATGCTATCTCATTCAATGTAATCTCCCATTCACACTTGTTCTAATATGCTATCCCATTCAATGTAATCTACTCAAGCTGATACACACTTGTTCTAAATATGCTATCCCATTCAATGTAATCTCCCCAAGCTGATACACACTTGTTCTAAATATGCTATCTCATTCAATGTAATCTCCCCAAGCTGATACACACTTGTTCTAAATGTGCTATCCCATTCAATGTAATCTCCCCCAGCTGATACACACTTGTTCTAAATGTGCTATCCCATTCAATGTAATCTACCCAAGTTGATACACACTTGTTCTAAATATGCTATCCCATTCAATGTAATCTCCCCAAGCTGATACACACTTGTTCTAAATATGCTATCTCATTCAATGTAATCTCCCCAAGCTGATACGAACTTGTTCTAAATATGCTATCCCATTCAATGTAATCTCCCCCAGCTGATACACACTTGTTCTAAATGTGCTATCCCATTCAATGTAATCTCTCCAAGCTGATACACACTTGTTCTAAATATGCTATCCCATTCAATGTAATCTACCCAAGTTGATACACACTTGTTCTAAATATGCTATCCCATTCAATGTAATCTCCCCAGCTGATACACACTTGTTCTAAATATGCTGTCCCATTCAATGTAATCTCCCCAGCTGATACACACTTGTTCTAAATATGCTATCCCATTCAATGTAATCTCCCAAGCTGATACACACTTGTTCTAAATATGCTATCCCATTCAATGTAATCTACCCAAGTTGATACACACTTGTTCTAAATATGCTATCCCATTCAATGTAATCTCTCCAAGCTGATACACACTTGTTCTAAATATGCTATCCCATTCAATGTAATCTCTCCAAGCTGATACACACTTGTTCTAAATATGCTATCCCATTCAATGTAATCTCCCCAAGCTGATACACACTTGTTCTAAATATGCTATCCCATTCAATGTAATCTCTCCAAGCTGATACAACTGGAAGCAAAAACTCACACCGGCCAAAACCGAGAGAATTCGGACGTGGTTATGCTGGACACTTCCACTTGGATGACTATAGTTTCGTTTTAGGGATAGCCATACATCCATGACTCATCATCGTTGACAAGTGCGTGAGAATCTGAAAAGAAGGCTTGAAATTGATCCTAATTTCATATAAACGCCTTTATTACTGGTGACGAGTCATGGATGTTACAGGTGCCAGTATAGAGTCAGTCAGCTTCACTAATGTGTGTACAAAGTACGAGTAGTGATCTACACCATGAACAAGCCATTCCTCTAGACTTTATACTCGTTTTGCAAGAAACGTGTTCTAAGACAAACGTTCCTCTTGCCTCTGTCGTAATCAGAATGGACAGAAAAGAGCAACATGTTTGCATCATGTTTTGTGTAACAAATGGTAAAGGAGGAACAAAAATCCTTGAAATGTTAAAAACTGCCTTTGGTGATGATGGACTATTCCTTTGGATCGTTAAAATAGCCTGACAGCTGTAACAGAAGAAGTCTTAGAACGTTTTGATCAAACCTCATATATTTAATTGTAGGCCTTTTTTTGAAAAACACTAATGCCTGCGAACAATGAACAGAGTAAAATGTACTGTTAACAATATTCAGTGAAACTAAAACAGCCTGAGAACAATGGCCATAGTGGGATCTACTATAAAAACTGTTGTAAGAATTATCATACCATGATAACAATAAACTCAGTAGTTTTATTGTTAACAAAAGTCACTGAAACTGCCAAACCAATGCTCATGGTGGAATACATCATTAACAAGATTTACTAGAATTGTATGTTTGTTTGTCTACTTTAGAATTTCGCATAAAGCTACATGAGGTCTATCTGTGCTAGCCGTTCCCTAATTTAGCAGTGTAAGACTAGAGGGAAGGCAGCTAGTCATCACCACCCACCGCCAACTCTTGGGCTACTCTTTTACCAACGAATAGTGGGATTGACCGTCACGTTATAACGCCCCCACGGCTGGGAGGGCGAGCATGTTTGGGCGACGCGGATGCGAATCCGCAACCATCAGATTACGAGTCGCACGCCTTAAAGCGCTTGGCCATGCCGGACCTTACTAGAATTGTAACTCCATACTTATAATACACACAGTGGAATTTACTGTTAACAATAACCACTGAAGTCGTAAAACTATGAAGACAATACACATTGTGTGATCTGTTGTTAACAATAGTCACTGGAGTTATAAAATTATTTGGCAGTTATGTAATGTTTAATGTTAAGAAACACTGTGTGTATTGTTCTCACGGTGTTATAACCACATTGTTAAAAACTCAAGTATTTAAAAAAACAACGATTATTTAATACATAATTGGCAATAAAACACCAGTAACGTATTATATAGGATTACAAACAGTAAAAAAAACTGTTGAGTTTTACATCATTTAAACAAAATGTTTTCATACACTTTACTTGTTTCAATGAGTCATCTTCAGGAGTATTTTTTTTTTCCAAATGCATCCTTTATTTATACAACTAGGCCCGGCATGGCCAGGTGGATAAGGCACTCAACTCGTAATCCAAGGGTCGCGGGCTCAAATCTCCGTCACAGCAAACATGCTTGCCCTTTAAGCCATGGGGTTGTTATAGTGTGACGGTCAATCCCACTATTCATTGGTAAAAGAGTAGCCCAAGAGTTGGCGGTGGTGGTGGTGACTAGCTGCCTTTCCTCTAGTCTTACACAGCTAAATTAGGGACGGCTAGTGCAGATAGCCCTCGAGTAGCTTTGCGCGAAATTCAAAACAAACATTTACCAGAAGACCAATTCACGAATTTCATGCCATCTATTGACATTTTCGTCAGCTCCATCATCCTAATTTAATATTTTAAACTTATTTTTGATACGTAAGTGTCTCAATAAATTTACGTACACCCGTGCTAATTAAATTTCCAGATTGTGTTAAAGTAACAGTTCACGATCACACAGTTTACTGACAAAAACCACACCAATCTTGCAGCTTCTCACGACCACTTGTGTTGATTGAGACCATGAGTATCTCTTTCCTCTGTTTATCACACTTCCAAGCTGTTCCGCTTATTCGGGTGGCAGCAGGCCGTCATTGTGGCAGAGCTGTAAACAGATTCGATAACTGTCAAACGTATTAACAAAGATTTTCTAGCTCCGCTTAGGCGACCCAAGTTGGCATTTGCCCATGTTAGAGCAATAACTTCTGAATAGAGGGGAGCCACGTACTTTTATATTCTCTTCTTATGTATCTTCACTAGACACAAAAAGATTCTGAGTACTTTTTATCCAAATCCGAAATAAAACAAAACAAAGAGATATACAACATTGACGAAACATGTTTATTACAAATACCACATGTAAACATTGCAAAGAAGTCGAAAAAAAGAATTTACAAAAAAAAAAAAACAGAAGAAAGTGACATTAACGAAACATACTAATGTTTGGTTGCACGAACGTAAAATAAAAATAATGAAGACACATGAACAAACTTAACAAAACTAGTTCTTGATATTGTTTATGATTTCTCTGTTCCATACACTACTGATGACGTTTCGGATGAATAGCTGAGACAGCATAATCCATTTCTGAATAAGGGCCGTTTCGGGTGCTTGAGCAGCCGGAGGAACAGAGTGTCTGTCTCATAGTAAGTCCTACAAATGCTCAATAGGATTCAAGTCCGGTGACTTAACAGTCCATTACTTGTATTTATTCAACGACATTCATGTTGTTTCACAAATATATATCCAATAGTATCAGGAAATTGGTGAACACTTGATGGTAGGATCTCTCTCACGTCATTTCCTGCTGTCAAGGGTCCTCCATTTGTTCGCCCTCGCATGCATATGTCGTCCCGAGTCAAGATTAAGCCATGTAAGAGACATATAGACAATAGGCATATATCACTTATCTTGATGTCTCCGAATCCTCATAAGTCAATGTCTTGAAAATACACAGAATCTTCTCTCATCAGTACAGGGGTCCAACTGCTGAATGGTCCAGATGCTCTTAATAGCATCCAGGACTTAAGTTTATTCTCGGAAACCTTTTTTAAGACTGTTGATAATGTATATATAACAATGACTTGTTATATATACAGCACTGTACCTAGTGCTGCTGGTACGATCTCTGAGGTCTAATACTTCTACGACCCTGGTCCGGACTCCTGTCTTATTTTCCTGTGGTCTGGTATCAGTACCACAATCTACTGACCAAAGATTGTGACAGCTCTTTGACCTGTGCCATCTGAATCTGAGTGCGATCCTCCTGACACAGTTTGATATCCTTCAATATTTGTTCACATTGATATAAACCAAACATATCGGGCTCACTCATTACTCACCATGTCTACTGTCCCATCTTCTCTTTCACAAGCCCACCATGGGCATTTAACTCACAATCTGAGGGTTGCGGGTTTGAATTCCCGTCACACCAGAAATTCTTGTCCTTTCAACCGTGAGAAAATTATAATGTAATGGTCAATCCCAATATTCGTTGGTAAAAGAGTATCTCAAGAGTTGGCGGTGGGTGGTGATGACTAGCTTCCTCCCCTCTAGCCTTGATGTAGCTTTGCGCGAAATTCAAGAAAACAAACTCTTTCACAAATTTCAAATACTTTTCCCTCAAATATAACATTATTTATATCTAACGGAAAGACAGTTTTAGTTTACCAAATAATGTACAATATTTCATTGTTCTCAGTACAGAGTTTTAGTTATTCCATAAAGTATTCAATAAAAATATTTCGAGAGTCTGTTTGTTTGTTTGTTTTGAATTTCGCGAAAAGCTACACGAGGGCTATCTACGCTAGCCGTCCCTAATTTAGCAGTGTAAGACCAGAGGGAATGCAACTAGTCATCACCACCCATCACCAACTCTTGGGCTACTCTTTTACCAACGAATAGTAGAATTGACAGTCACATTATAACACCCCCATGGCTGAAAGGGCGGGCATGGTTGGTGCGACCGGGATTCGAACCCATGACCTTGAAATTACCAGTCGAACGCCTTAAACCAACTATAATATTAGCTAAACCAAAATATATTATAACTAATAATATTCCAGAATTCTTGAATATAATTAAACACTAAAAAATGTATTATTAAATAAAGGTCCAGCGAATATCTGTGCAAACATGCGATGTGATTTTCTACAAAAAAGTACATGGAGGAATTTTAAACCTGCACAGATCATATGACCTAGAATAATTTATCTGCTGTAATTTAATTCTAAGAAAACTGAACAAATTTCATAGAAACATGTATTAAATTTCGAACAAAGAAACCTATCTATATATACCAAGACTAAATATCAATCCAGTAACAGAGCTAACAATATGCTTTGATGTTCTTTTTTATAAAGATTATAATACATTGCTTCATCAGTTGGTTACCCTCGCGACTAACGATAGTTTCGACCACAATCCCAAAAATATCTCGTATGGTTCTGCGAGTCTAGAAGGCCTATATTAGTTCTAAATTCATGTATTAACTTATCAATGTAAAACAGTATCTATAATGTAAGTATAATGATAAAAGAATTAACCTTGAAGAAAACTAGAAATATTGAACATTGTAATAGAAAGTGTTAATCAAAGGAAGATTTGATTTAACGCTCAAAATATTCATTATATATCTCAAGTTATAATTCATAATATTGCTCTGTTTTCTTCCTTCTTTTGTTAAAATTTAGATTGCTAAGCTCCTGTAACCTATGTATTTGTTTTACAAGTTTTGTTCCAAGTTACACCAAGATCTTTAAGCGTGTAGCCACTCCTAAACTTGAGCTAATAAACAAAATGGAAGACAACTAGTCAACAACAGTCACAGCTAACTCTTGACTTTTTCATGCTTGACCGAATAGTCGGATTTGGCAGCTACTCTTACAGCTCAGCCATAGTCTCAAAGTGCTAATTGCAATTTTATGGAAGCGGGTCGCGAACCATGAACTCTCAGACTTACAGTTCGAGTAAGCTAAACGCTAAGCTGCGCTGGCTTTCTGCTTAATTATTTTAGCTTTCTTTATTTAATCGTATTTAGCGCACTTGACGAAGGGGCACAGCTTATGATACACAGTTATGATCCCTGGGTAGATGGATATTGGTGAAAACAAAATACTGTCTTGAAATAAATCAGATAACTTACTTTAAGATAAAGCACCTTGAAGACATTTGTTGCTAAGAACATAAACTGTGTTTCTGAAAATTCTAACGATGTTAGTTATTTTAAAACTCGCCTAACTTTCTGATTGATGTTTACTGACTATTATTTATTATTGAATGATACAAAATACTGTAATATATTCAGTTACTTAACTTTGGCGGGAAATCACGTTACAAAGGTTGTAAAATAGATGAGGAAGTAGAACGTTTATTCTGTCGACAAATGAGACACAGGATGTTCTGCTTGCACGTCATGAGTTGTGATGAAACACATTTGGACAGAAAGTTAATTCGGCTTTACTTCGTGTACGTGTGATTGTAGATAACTGCTCGTATCAAGTGGTAGTACGTGTATTGAATACGGGTTATATCTTACAAGTCTAGAAACTTACGACTAAAAGTAAATAAGAACAGTTCGTCATTCTTACTATATCTGCTATATTTAGTGCCGACGAAGCCTGTCGCACAATACCAGAACTAAGAGAAGAAAGCACTTATCTTATTGGATAAGACTTACTGAAACAGAGAAGAACGGAACTCAGTACTAATTCTATTGTAGAGGTCTTATCATAACTTGAAATAACTGAAGTAAATACTTACTAAAACAGTGAGAAATCGAAAACAGCGCTTATACCATTAAAGAAGGCTTATTACAACAGAGAAAAACCGAATTTTGTACTTATCCTATTGGAAAAGACTTATTAACATAGAGAAGGATCGAACTTAAGACCAATCGACTAATGTTCGCTTAAGCGTTAAAATATAAAAAATTGATTAATTCCTTGAAGTACTTAACATGACTCATCTCATCAATGAGAGAAACACAGTATATGTGTTAGTTAAACTGTAGTTAATAAGTTTGTTTCACGGTAAACTTACTGTAGTTAGTAAGTTTGTTTCACAGTAAACTTACTGCAGTTAGTAGGTTTGTTTCACTGTAGACTTACTGGTAGGTTTGTTTCACTGTAAACTTACTGCAGTTAGTAAGTTTGTTTCACTGTAGACTTTCTGTAGTTAGTAAGTTTATTATTTATATAGCCCTACTTCAGGCCACAGTTTGACCATGTCACCAGTTATTCAGCTTTTTAAGATATTTACCATATATTTTTACATCTCCGAATATGATCTACAAAAACAATCAGGATGATGTTCAACCTACTTTTTGAGTTATAATTTTTTTAAATATCTTCTGACCATACGTTGTTGTTGGGTTGTCAAGTGATTTCACAGCCTCACTATGAAACTCCTAAGAGAGATAAACTTGGTTTGAGACCATTTTTGAATTCTGTGAGATTACTTCAGTCGGTGTAGCAAATTTCAGTCTTCTACCACCATTACTCTTGCAGCTTTAAGCAGCCAAAGTTGCCCAAAAATGAATTCACCAAAAATAACAAAAAATTAACTAAATTTTACAGGGCTGTAAATTAGAAACTATTAGAGATATTGATCTAGTCTTTGGTAGTTTTTCATTATATGGGTAGATGAGCACATGGGAAAATTTTCAAGGTATTCTGTGGGGATCACCTGGAAAATTTTTCAAAATCTGGATGATTTGACATGGAATGACCCTTTACTGTACATTCACTACTATTAATAAGTTTGTTTTACTGCACATTAACTACAGTTAATAAGTTTGTTTTACTGTACATTCACTACAGTTAATAAGTTTTTTTACTGTACATTCACTACAGTTAATAAGTTTGTTTTACTGTACATTCACTACAGTTAATAAGTTTTTTACTGTACATTCACTACAGTTAATAAGTTTTTTACTGTACATTCACTACAGTTAATAAGTTTTTTTACTGTACATTCACTACTATTAATAAGTTTGTTTTACTGCACATTAACTACAGTTAATAAGATTGTTTTACTGTACATTCACTACAATTAATAAGTTTGTTTACTGTACATTCACTACAGTTAATAAGTTTGTTTTACTGTACATTCACTACAGTTAATAAGTTTTTTTACTGTACATTCACTACAGTTAATAAGTTTGTTTTACTATACATTCACTACAATTAATAAGTTTTTAATGTACATTCACTACAGTTAATAAGTTTGTTTTACTGTACATTCACTACAGTTAATAAGTTTGTTTTACTGTACATTCACTACAGTTAATAAGTTTTTTTACTGTACATTCACTACAGTTAATAAGTTTGTTTTACTGTACATTCACTACAGTTAATAAGTTTTTTTACTGTACATTCACTACAGTTAATAAGTTTGTTTTACTGTACATTCACTACAATTAATAAGTTTTTACTGTACATTCACTACAGTTAATAAGTTTTTTTACTGTACATTCACTACAATTAATAAGTTTTTTACTGTACAATCACTACAGTTAATAAGTTTGTTTTACTGTACATTCACTACAGTTAATAAGTTTGTTTTACTGTACATTCACTACAGTTAATAAGTTTGCTTTACTGTACATTCACTACTGTTAAACTTACTGGTAATACTTACTCTACCCTCGTCCCAACTTATCTTAATCTGAACTACCCTCTACTACACTTTCCATCTTCATCTAAACTGTCCACAAAAACAAGTTCATATGGAATAAAAACCAGTTGGCTCGTGTCGTGAGTTTTGACGGCGTGGTTTATAAAAAGCCAACATGAATGTTTTTAGTGTTTTTTTTCATTTGACTGATCTCCTGAGTAGATAATATTACTGTCAGAAATCACTCCTGGTGTCAGATTCAAACTGAGTGAATATTGAGATTTCATTGCTTCTGATATTTGTTTGTTTGTTTTTTAAACTGTCAAGTGAAGCTACACAAACTGATATTTTCTCATACTAGTCCTTAACTCTGAGCTGACTGACTACAGGGAAGGCAACTCTTGAGCTACTCCTGTATGAACGAATAGTTGGATCTGACTGTCACCCTTATAATTCACTCATGGTCCAAAGGTGCGAAACGAGGTTTTATAACAGGAACTTTATGTTTATGGAGTCGCAGTCCAAACACATATATATATATTCACAACTTTCAACAACACATTCACCTCAGCTCTGTTAACGTAACCCCTTCCCACTCTCGGCTCAAACCTCTTGAAACTTGTTGATGATGATGAGTGTTATGTTACATTTTGGCCCATTAGGGCTCAGATAAATCGTAGAATAATTTGATTGGTAAAAAGATACTGAAGTGAAGAAACATTTTAGTAGTTTGATCCAGAGTAAGACACCTGCTGCAGCATTTGAAATATAAACCTGTTTCACGAAATGAACATTTTGTAAGATAAAGTTTATTTACCTAACACTGACCGGAAATGTTTTTAAGACAGCTAGCTTGTTTGATTGTATTGTTAGAAGTTTGTGACTGTACGTTAATAATACGTTGTTATTTTTTCAAAACTAGCTTAGTTAGGAGAATAGGTGTGGCCTGTTCTTTAGTGTGCTTCAGCTGTGAATCTCTAGATCCATATTTCATGACCTGTTATCACAGAAACATGCCTAAACTTTAGAGCCAAAGAGCGTGCTATAAGAGTAATAGTCAAATCTCACTTTTCGACTATATAAAAATAGTCCACGTGCTGCTGTATTTGTGGATTTCCATCTTTCCTTTTTTTTATCTACTAGGAACAGTTATATACAGTTAGTCTTTGTCCTAGATTTACGTCAAATTCTCAAATATGCAAACTTTAAATAAACTAAATAATTATAACAGTTTATTTAAGTTAACTTTTTTAATGTTCATTTTCTCACGTGACCATGAATGAAATTCATAAACTTTAATGGCGCTTAGAAAATACGATTGTTAACAACATCTACAAAATTTTGATAAAATATATAGCATATTAAATTGTTTTCTTTTAAAGTATAACAGAACGTATTGTTATGTAATTAATGTAAACTATTATTTTCCAGAAACGAGGCTAAAAGCCACCAGTAGGAGTCTTAATCACTCACACCCGGGTTATTAGTTTCTGTCTCAACTTTCTGGGAGCCAAGTATACTAAAGTGTGGAAATATTAAAATTTGAATTCTCAACCCCAGGGCCACGCTGCGCTTCAAGGTATTAATAGCTGTATTCTTAAGCCTAGGACAACTCTGCAAATCAATATATTAAAACATGAATTATAAAACTCAGGGCTACCTGGTTGTTTTCATATCGAAACCTACATACTGAAATTTAGGGCTACATGAATGTTGAGATTTAAAAACTTCTATTTTCAAACTCATTGTTAAGATATGTAACAAAATGTTAAAATTTATTCTCCAACTCAGGACTACGATGAATATCAATGTATAAAAACTATATTCTCACACTCAGGGTCACCCGATTTGAGTAGATTAACAACATCTGAAACGACTCACCCATGGATTTAACGACGTCCTATTTCATACCATGTTTTCTGTAGAACTGTCTACATAAGCCTGGCATTCCGTCTCAATAGAGATAGATTTTAAAATTATATTTTATAATAGCAACAACACCCTTTACGTCATAATGTTGTATAAGAAAAGAAATACTGTTTTCAACCATACCACACTGTATTTTATCTTCGAATGTTTCAGTCATAACGTCCCCGCTAGTACTGCGGTAAGTCTGTTGATTTAAAACGCTAAAATTAGGGGTTCGATTCCCCTAGGTTGGCTCAGCAGATAACCCGATGTGACTCTGCTATAAACAAACACAGTCACAATGTTACGTGGGCTCAACAGATAACCCGATGTGACTCTGCTATAAACAAACACAGTCACAATGTTACGTGGGCATAGCAGATAACCCGATGTGACTCTGCTATAAACAAACACAGTCACAATGTTACTCTGACATTATTATATCTCCTTATCCTCAAAAAATTTTGATCACATCTGTTTATTACAAAATCACTTTCAGCATTTAGACCAATATAAAAGAATTATTATATTATCTTTTCCGTTGTACCCGACGAAAATGTAAATTAATTTTCTAAACTGATAGAAATATTTGAATAAACTTTTAAAAAATAAATTACGTGATTGTTGTTGGATGATATAACATGTTTTATGTAACCAGAAGAAGGTTGGATGTTGTAACACTTCTTACAAATAATGAAGTTCTTGTTGTATCGTATATCATATTTTATAAAGTTATTAAATCATTGTTGTGCAATGCAACAAGGTTTATAAATTACCAGTTTATTGTTGTTAACATCAACAATGATGTTTTTCGTTTTGGTGAATGATATAGTCAGGTGGAGCCACTTTTATGATGTATGAAGCCAGTTTTATCTAATAGGTTTCATCATCTACCAACCAGTAGCTTTATATCATCTGCCTGCTAACAAAAAAGTATAATGAACTTTTCTGTTCGTTCTTTAACTTGATATAGTAGAACTTATAAAGGGAACACACGATATCACATGGATAAACTAAAATAAACTTTTAAAGATCTAATTACGTTCACCATTTGATTAACATGGGATAACTGTTTATCATCGAATAGTTACCGAATGCGAAAGACAAGCTGGAAAGTTCAAAATGTTAACAAATTAAAACTGAAGAAAATAACTACTTTGAAATACAAAACCGTTTACAAATACTTTAACCAAAGGACTTGGAATGTTTCTTGTGAAAATATTGAATCTGAACTAAAATAACGTTTATTTTTGTTTCAAGTTTACAAAATTATGAAAAAATTAATAATTTATAACATTACTATTTATATATAACTAAAGATATTGTTCAGCGTGTTCTATAGTTGTGTGGTTTCTTTCGGATTACTTGGTAGAAATAATGCTAAGTCCAGTCTATGCAAAGACATTAGTTAAATTAGTTTCTTCAGTAAGGTTTGTTACAACCTACACTTAGTATGACATAACTCGTTCCACATCTCACTAAACATGCTCGCCCTTTCAGTCGTGGAGGCGTTATAATGTGACAGTCAATCCCACTATTCGTTGGTAAAAGAGTAGCCCAAGAGTTGGCGATGGGTGGTGATGACTAGCTGCATTCCTTCTTGTTTTACACTGCTATATAAATGACGACTAGCACAGATAGCCCTCGTGTGGCTTTGCGCGAAATTAAGAAAGAAACAAACATAACTCGTAGGCCTAACTAAATTTACAAACAATCTTTCCAACTTTGAGACTACTAGAGATTTAATACACTAATGACACTAACAGAATGATTGATCATTCACAAACTGAATACTTTATTCAACTAACTAAAGAAAGAAGACATTAATAGTTTGTCCTGTGAAGTTAGCAGATATCAAAAAGCTTCTAGTATGAGATAAGTCAAAACTTATCACAGTAATTAGAAGTGTGACAAGATCCATAGGTTTAGTTTACCATTAATATAAGGTCAAGATGATATGGAGATCTGTGCTTCGTCAAAACGTTTTGTTTTCATCACTTGTTGACCTTTGCATGTTTATTGTTAACCGATATTTAATATTGATTGCTTGCAACAGTCTTTCCTTGTAGACCTTCATAAAAGATACTTTACAAACTCCGAGAAGAGAGACAGCCTTCTTAAGTAATAGTTCTTTCTTTAGAATTTAGGCGCTAATTGACAAAATGAAAAACTAATAAGTTGGGAAAGTAAAGGTTTTTATTACATATTTGTTCGTTTTAATGATCCAGTAAATAAGATACAAATTTGGTAGGTTCAGGATTGCTTTATCTAGATTATTAATATCTTTTGATTTGGTAGTGGTGTTTTATCTACCGGACATATATGTAACTAAAAAATAATACACGGCGTTAATTGACAACAAATCATGTTCTTGTGATGTGATATGAATTCTCGTTAGATATGATACCGTGTTTCTCCGATACTAAGACCTACCCATAAAATAAGGCCTAGTGTGATTTTTGGGGATAGTTTTAATATAAGCCCTACCCTTAAAATAAGCCCTAGTTAAAAGTGGCAGGAAGAGGAAAGAAGTTAAAAAAAATTAATTTATTAATTAGTTTAATAGTTAGTTCATTAGTTTGTTTAAGTATTAATCAGTTAGTTTAATAGTTTAATAATAGTTTATTTTAAATGGTTAGTTTAATAGTTTTACTTTGTAACTTCATTTTTTTAATATATCAAAATAAGACATCCCCCGAAAATAAGCCCCAGTGTCATATTTTGGAGTGAAAATTAATATAAGCCCTGTCTTATTTTCGGAGAAACACGGTAAGTGGTTATGTTGCACTGGGCTGCCATCTATTAGGACGCAGTGACATTTTAGAAGGTACACGAGATTCAAATAATACTAATTTCCAACAAAAAGAACAAATATATATTTCCAACATCTATTTCTCAATAAAACGTATTTTGATATACTGGATATATCAAAGATGTCGGAAGTTCGATATTGTTTTAAAGTTATTGTAAAAGGAATAGATCACTGTGAGACTTGGAGATGAGAACCTTTAAAGCCATTATGGATCGTAAAATGTGTCAGATGAGGGTAGAATGGAAACATAACTAAGAAAGTAATTATTGAAATGATAATTAACAAAGTATTTGAAATAAAAAAAAAAGCAACACTTTCATTATTGAATATATTAAACCAGATAAAGATAGAAAATCATGATACTGGGATTACTAATTACATATCAAGTAGATGAAAAGATATTTAAAGACAATAAGATAAATACTGGGGTTTGTTTAAAGGTAACAAGAGTATAGTGTGTGAAATATGGATCGTAAAATGTGTCAGATGAGGGTAGAATGGAAACATAACTAAGAAAGTAATTATTGAAATGATAATTAACAAAGTATTCCAGATAAAGATAGAAAATCATGATACTGGGATTACTAATTACATATCAAGTAGATGAAAAGATATTTAAAGACAATAAGATAAATACTGGGGTTTGTTTAAAGGTAACAAGAGTATAGTGTGTGAAATATTCCAAACTGGTTGAATAAAACAGAGAAATGTAATACGTACTTGAGAGAACTTACTGATAGAAAAAATGGGTAAAAATATGAGAGAATTTGAATAAATAAGTTTTAAAGAGATGTATTGGTATTGAACACTTTTTGAGGAAGGTTGGTAACCAATGACAACTGGACAAGGAAATTTGTTAATGTTTAATAACATTTTTTTAATGTCTCTATATATCATAAAGTGGTTTTAAATATGAAGTGTAAACCATTTCTAAAATGTCGAGGTTGCAAATATATTTACTGACTGACAAAAAGATACTTTAAACCCTTTCCATAGATTACATATCTCATTTTGAGATTCGTAGGTTTACTTTGTTTAGAAAGAAAATAACATAATTTGTTTGAAGGCTAACTGAACTTTAAGCCGATCAGTAGTATAAATTTAAAAAATGGAAACGTAAGTTTAGTTATTGCATGATATTTAATAAACGTCTTGTTTATGACACGTGTTGACACATATTGAAAAAGGATTTACTTTAGTTACACGATGTATATGTGGAACATAATTCACCTTAAGTATGTTTAAATTAACTGTTTTGTTAAGTTATATCATGAAGTAAAAACATTGAAAATGTAAGTTTCAAATATTGCATAATATCATCCTTTTTAAGACACATAAATAGTAAGAAATTCTAATTAATAATTTAATGACAAGTATTATTTATAAGTCAGTGTAACTGAATAGGTGATGTAATTAACAAATTACTTAGCGTTTAGTGTCCATTTTAGTATAACTTGAGTGGTCAGAAAATATAATGATTTTTTCTTTAAACCGGTTGTGTTAAATGTGGTCACCCTGAGACATCAGTTAGTAAGTTCTTTTACCATATCGTCGTGATTTAAGATGATTTAGATGATTAATAAATATAATTAATAATTTAGTGATTTAGAAAAAAATTAAATGCTTAGGAACATTAATTAACTAATGTAATAATCATTTATACTGATTAATTATGTTCATGTTGAGACAAAATAAAGTACACTGAATCTGGAAAACTGATTAGATACGAAAGGGAAAATGTTCATTAAACACAAATATATTAAATGTAATTTTACTGCTGCAAGTAAAAGGTAAATAAATATTTATTTCAAACGTTGTAATTGTGATACAATTTCCAGCCCAGGTTGCACTTAAAGGAGTAATATCACATCACATGTGTAATAGAAGCAGAACATAAACGGTCATATTGAAAGCCAGAAGTGAATTAACTAAAACGCTTAATTACATGTCTTACTGATTATATGAATCACACATTATTAACACTGTGTTACTGTTAATTTTTTGTCAGAGACCCATTTTCTAGGTAGTTAAAATGCATTGTTTTTGTCTCAGCTTGGGAAAGGTCAGTTTTAGTGTAAACTCATGTTGTGTAACTGATATCTCAGCAAATGTTACTTTCAGTGTAAGTTCATATAACGCAACTAGATACACGTGACTTCGACATTCACTTATGAAAAGAAGGGTTATATTTTGTCCTACTAGTTGCTTATAATCGCGTAAGAAGCTCTACGATGCTTCTGGGCTATAGTTGTTTCTTTTCCTATTCCACATTAAACGATAATTCTTCATGTATGATGGGTTTTTAACAGAGACATTGAATTGTGTATAAAGATGGCTGAATTTTGTCTTATCTTGAAAGTTTCTTTCTCTTCGCTTAATTATAAAAAGCAACGTCGTCAACCCTTGAATATCAGATATCAAATAACAGTTTTACAAAGATCATTGCAAGTTTCTCAAGGCTCCCTGATGTTAAATAATATTAAACTATCGTATATTAATTCACGTTCTCTGTTTGTCTCCAAGCAGTTTTAGTGTTGGCAGGACCAAACTCTAAACAGAAAAGGAACAAAAAGTGTCCATCTTGTTATGACGTAGCTTTTCTGCTTATTAACGGAGGGTTAAAACACATTCCAAAGGTCAATCACACATGATGTGGTCTAGAAGGAGGTTTGCGAGGTCACTAAACTCAAGTCTGGCATCGAATTTTTGTTTTGTTTTTTTCTTTTGGTTTCCTGTGAGATTTTGGGGTCATCATATTTGAAAATGTGTCCATACCAACTCATAAGCTAGCGGGACCAAACATGGCATAGGAGCTGTTGTCATAACGGTTTTTATTGTTCAGATATAGACCCCGATTGGGTAGTTACAGAAGTGATTGGGGAAACTGACAAACTTCATCGACAGCTCCTGAATCCTCCAGAACAGTGCTGCTATTTTATGCCAATAAATTCAATGGGAACAGATCTCTTCTCATTTCTAAAAATCAAACATATTCTCTCTTATAAATGTTTGAAGTTAATTATCGTGTGTGTTTAAGTAGTTATATTTAGAAATATCTATATTTTAAATTCTCAAACCTACAACACTGTAGTATAAATATTTCCAATCAAAAAATATATATATAACAATATGTCTGACATTCATACCTGAAGATAAAATTCGTTGATAAATAGACAATACTGTGCAGGTTTTTATATTTAATTATTTCTTTTTAATCATTCCGATTCAGTAAAAAGTAATTGAAAGTCTAATCATTTTAACAATAATTAAATCTCTTTATTTCTTCAAACGTAGCGCACAAATTTTGCAAATAAAAATTTTGACAGGCCTAACTATAAAACGACAGAATTACTTACGAGCGAGATTCCTACTTTGCTAAAAAATATATATATTCAAAATTTACAGCGCTGATCTAAATAACCAACTAAAACCTCACTGATTGATTAATTATGGTGTTATTATAAAATAATTTATTTTTTGCTGTTTTTTTAATGTAAACTCCAGACAATTTCTCGGTGTCAAACGTCTTCACTACGTCATATCAAAGTTTCCTCTAGCAAATAATACAAAACATCTGAGTAATTGGAAGTATTGTTACAACAATACTAACATATTACTATACTTACTAGAACTGAACATAAATTATTTAAAAACCAGGAAGGAAACTGTAGTTAATACAACACAACATAAACAATAATAAGTGACAAAACTGGGTAAAACCCAGAATACTAGAGTAACAAGCCTAAACAAATTTCATAATGTTAATAAATTTGGTAATATCTTCTTACCGCCCTATGAATATAATATAATCATAAAAGAGTTTATGTAATACATAATAATTAATAAGGAAACAAGACGCAAAACTGTAATATTAATCACACACGTGAGTTAAGTTAGAGTACTGAATAGTGTGCTAAAAAGGGCACAAACCCCATAAACTATCACAAAGTTCTGAAGTGGGCCTTTAATAAATTAGCATGTGCTTTGATACATTTAGTTTCATTTTCATATCTTACCTGAATCCTGTTTACCAACAAAATTGGTCTTAGAATGGACCTCGTTAAATTAACAAATAGTTTATTTTCGTAAATAGCTGTATACACGTTACAATAAATACCTCAGAACAAGTATAATTACAACTAATTTAATCAAAGTCAGGACGGTCAACTACCCTCTAAACAAGCGCCATCTTGTGAATGATCTGTATAATAATATTACACCTGGAAACTGTTTCCACAGGTTTATTTTGAATTTCACGCAAAGCTTCACGAGACTAATTTAGCAGTGTAAGACTAGAGGGAAGGAAGCTAGTCATCACCCCCCACCGCCAACTCTTGGGGTACTCTTTTACCAACGAATGGTTATAACCCCACCACGGCTGAAAGGGTGAGCATGTTTGGTGTGATGGGGATTCGAATCCCCGACCCTCAAATTACGAGTCGAGTGCCTTATCCACATGGTCATGGACCTGTTTTTCTAGTATCTTTTCTGAGTTTTGATTAGTGTAGATTAAGTTTATACCAGAGAAATTTATAAAACGTTTAATAAGTTCATGTACCAAACTTTTCAGAAGTTTTGTTTTAATCGATTTCTCAACAAAGAAGAAACTTTTTAACATCAACAAATATTCAGTTTGTGCAATTTTAATGCTTTTAAAAATAAAAAAATACATGAAACATGATCATTTTAACTTCATAAATTTATGTTGTTGTTGCTAAGCTCATAGCAACATAATGGGATATCTGTATTTTTAGTATAAGTTTGCTGACGCATTGTGGAGCAACCGTTGAGCTGCTTTATAAACAACAAATATTACTTATACAATGTACACACAGAATACAGCGCTGTGTAACGTATTCTATTGTTGCGCGACTTCCTCTTGATTATTTATAAAATATTACGCTAATTCTAGTTCACTTTACGTTAGAGAAAACGAATTATTTTGTTTCTTCAATAATGTTTCATACAGGCTGCGTTCACTGGGAGGACTTACCGAAAAGAAATAAAAACATATTCAGCACGAATTCAGAAACTAATGAACGAATAAGTTACAAAATATAATTCACGTTATTTACACGCAAATGTTTCTTTCTAACTGATAAATAAAAAACATGCTGGCTACGTAACTTTGTTTGTTTGTAATTAAGCACAAAGCTACACATTGGGCTATCTATGCATTGCCCACCGTGGATATCAAAACCCATATTGTAGCGTTGTAAGTCCGCAAATATATCGCTGTGCCACTGGAGTCAATTAACTTTCTCACTGAATCAAAGACAAACAGAATCACTAACATTAACTACACCATGCAGTCCAGAATTTTTAACATCGATCTAGTTTGCTACATAATACAGGTAGTTCCATGATTCCACTGAAGCCTAAATTTTCTTGAAACTTCAAGACTTCATATAAACTCTTTCTAGTGAACAGAAAATTACAATATTAAAAATACAGGCCACAACATTAGAAACACTAAGTTAAATATGGACACTAAAAGAAGCGGAATGGTCAGACGTATATTTTATTGCTTTCTAATTTTTTGAAACATCTATATTACATAAAGTAACGGCCCGGCATGGCTAGGTGGTTAAGGCACTCGACTCACAATCCGAGGGTTGCGGGTTCGAATACCCGTCACTCCAAATATGTTCGCCCTTTCAGCCGTGGGGGCGTTATAATGTGACGGTCAATCCCACTATTCGTTGGTAAAAGAGTATCCCAAAAGTTGGCGGTGGGTGGTGATGACTAGCTGCGTTCCCTCTAGTCGTGCCCCCCAGTGGCTCAGCGGTATCTCTGCGGACTTACAACGCTAAAAACCGGGTTACGATACCCGTGGTGGGTAGAGCACAGATAGCCCATTCTGTAGCTTTGTGCTGAATTCAAAAGAACAACAACAACCCTCTAGTCGTACACTGCAAAATTAAAGACGGCTAGCGTAGACACCCCTCGAGTAGCTTTATGCGAAGTTCAAAACAAACAAACAAACATTTAGTCCATTGGATAATTTAATCATTTGTTGTTTTGTTACGAACAAACCAGCATTATAGAGGGCAGCACAGTTTTGTGTTTAAGTGCAAAAGACAGCAACAAGAAAACTAAAGTTGACATTCAATCCATAGGTTAATTTAATGTTTGTATTACAGCAGAACCCACCAGTAAGAGATTAGTTCCTCGCTAGTACAACGGTAAGTCTACTAGTTTACAGCGCTAAAATCAGGAGTTCGATTCCCCTCGGTGGACTCAGCAGATAACTCAGTGTGCCTTGTCGAGTGTTTATGTTTCTATGTTATATCAAAGACAGTGCAGTAACTCAGCGACCATTTATTGTAAAAAGATAAAATATCTCTTAGCCTCCTAGCGGGCTTATCACTTTAAAGATCAAACTATTTCTCTTCAATAATTAAAATGTAATTACAGAATATGGATCGTACAGTATTTTGCTAACAATATTTTTATTTAGTCCTTTTGTTTGTTTTGAATTTTGCGCAAAGGGAAATAAGAGATATCTGCGCTAACCGTCCTTAATTTTGCAGTGAGGGGATTAGATACTAGAGAAGAGCATTGAACGTGCTCTTCAGTGGCACAGCGATATATCTGCGGGCACACACCGCTAGAAACTGGATTTTGATATCCATGGTGGGCAAAACACAGATTGTTTGTTTGTTTTTTGGAATATCGCACAAAGCTACTCGAGCGCTATCTGTGCTAGCCGTCCCTAATTTAGCAGTGTAAGACTAGAGGGAAGGCAGCTAGTCATCACCACCCACCGCCAACTCTTGGGCTACTCTTTTACCAACGAATAGTGGGATTGACCGTCACATTATAACGCCCCACGGCTGGGAGGGCGAGCATGTTTAGCGCGACGCGGGCGCGAACCCGCGACCCTCAGATTACGAGTCGCACGCCTTACGCGCTTGGCCATGCCAGGCCCAATCATCTACTGACAAGTGAAGAAGTCTAACAGAAACCCTCGTATCCAATACTATAAGTTGTCAGGATATTGACAAACGTCTTCTATATCAAAATATTATTTATATGTACGTATTAAAAATAACACAATTTGTGTTCTGTGTTTAAAAGGACAATTCAGTAACTGTAACTAACAAAAACACGTTGTTTAATGTACACACATAACGTACAATCTACACACACATAATGAAAGCGCGACAACACAATTTAATAAACACAGATTGAACTGAAAACAACGCGTCTTTTGTGTTGTTAACAACATTTTGTTTACATCACTAAATAATCATTTTATAATTAGCACAGAACTCAATTACCTAGAACTAGATCTGAACTAACGTAAAGTAAAATAGTGACTGCGCTAATTTACTACTTTTTTGTACAGCGTACGTTTTAAAGCAGACTACAGCGCCCCAGTGGTTCAGTGAAAAGTATGAAAGCTTATAATGCTAAAAATCGTATTTAATACCTCAAACAGGCACAACACAGATAGCCCATTTTTCATCATATGGCAAGTATTATAACTTAAGATCTTCCGGGGATTTACTGGAACCTTTGGAGACGAGCGGATTACTCAGAAACAGTTGTTTCTAATCCCCTGCACGTGGGGCTGTACTGGAAAGTTTGTGGTTAAGGCTGTAGCAAATGTGTGCTGGCAAGACAAGGTTGAGGAAACTTGGTTTCTGGGTTGAATACTTGTAGAAGATAGAAGTTATAAGATACATTTCCTGTTCTCTTTTCTGAGGTTAAAACCAAAAGAATCCAACGACACATGTTGGATTATGGCCTTCATGGATGTGAGGTCAATAAGTCCTATGACTGGAGAGTTACTGTAAGGAGTACCCCTACAAAACCTACTTCCCACTGGTCCAAGCGCCAGAATATTCTACCTGACCTGTGTTCAATGAAACCAGAATGGTATTGAGGCTACTTGAAAATGAAAGAGGGTGATGGACACAGAAGAAAAATGAAATTTGACTGACTAAGGCAGAAGAATTTTCTTTTTCTAGGGCAGCAGAACTTTGTTTTTCAGGGCAGCAATTTGTCTTGTGGGACAATGTAAATGTTCATTGCTGGAGATATCCCATTATGTTAGGTTTGCCCTTTATGACAAAAATAGACGAGGGGCAAATTTTGATTGTGATTATTCAAGTAAAGTCATTCACATTTTATAAATTGTTTTGGTGTGCATATTAAAAGAAGGAACAAAAGTAATCTTTTCTAACAGTTATTTCAGCCAACTAGTGTTTGAATACCTAGAGGTTAAGGATGATGCAAAAGAATTTGATGATCTCGACTAACATGTAAACACGAATACAGTGGTTATGAATACAGTTATTTAATTCAGTTTGTCAGAGAGAAGACTGACCAAGTGGTAGTACTTCTATAAGCTAATCAGTATGTTAGTCAATACTTGTTGTAACTCAATAAACCTTCTACTAAACTTCTTTTGTGTTTGTGTGTTTTTTCTTATACGGGCTATCTGCTGGAGTCCACCGAGGGAATCAAACCCTTGATTTTAACGTTGTAAATCCGTAAACTTACTACTGTGCCAGTGGGGATTCATTAGTGTATCTAGGCTAAATACAATTTCAGAACTTACGTTAAAAGATTTGTTTCTAAAGCCAGGCCTACAATGCGCGAAGTAAACGTATCGTGTAGTAAATATTATCGAAAAAATAAATAATTCTTTGTCCTTACGTGGACTGGACTTAACATTTTGTTATCAAATACTCTATAAAATCGTCTAAAACATAATAAATTACTACAATATTATGGAATACATTAAGTAGACAAACAAAACCGGACAACAGATAAACGTAAAAGTCAGTTGAAGCAACCGAACAACTGTGGGAAAGTAAAAGGAGGTAAAACAAAATAAAATTAATTAGTAATTTTACAGAAACTTTAAACTTAATAATTAACTAATTTATTATGTGCAGTATTAACTTGGGCTAATTAAAAATAAAGACATAGAGCTACACTCTGCAGCACTCGATGTTAACCACATACAGTATTTGGGAAGATAACCAGTCTTAACAGTAAGAACGTAATCATGTGTATTGTTTTATTATCCTCAATAGGGAGAATAATAATCAAATTATCTAACGTCGTCCACATAACAAAATAAATTTTAACTTTTTTATTGAGTCTGGGGCGATCAGGGAGATAAAGTCACGTTTAGGGTTAGTTTAAATACGTTTAGGGTTAGCTTCAATACATTTAAGGTTAGTTTCAATACCAACAAGCATCTCCCTCCTATTCTGCCGCTCCTGAATGTTGGTAGTTAGAATATTTAGAAACTGAAACTTGAATTTCGAAGCTTTTATTAAGTAATATAACTTTTAAAGTCTCACATATTCAATGTACTTGTCAAGGTCATAAATTCAAAAATATAGCCTTTCATCTGAACCGGAGATAATTCTTAGTTATGCCCTTTATCAGTAGGCCTAAATCTTCAGCCTAGAATTCCGTGTAAAACTCGTACGGTAAAGAAAAAATAATTAATTAACTACTGTAACAGATTTACTGTTATACATTCATCTTAGTGCCTACATTTGATTCAGTTGTAGTTTCCTTTTATGGTAATGACATATATTGTTGGCTATGTATTGTACAAGTCCTGCCTGTTCTTGAAAATTGTAGAGATTCTTAAGTGTAAGAATCAACAACATACTAGGTGTTTGTGTAATACTGGTGATTGGTAATACTGTTGCCAAAACAAGTTTACTTTTAATTTCATTTACATGGTTAATCCATGTTAACTTTGAATCATAGGTTAGGCCTAGAAATTTTGCCGATGTGACAGTCTGAGTAATGTTCCATTCATATATATTTCAGACTGTAGTTTTTGTATTTTGTCAGCTTTGTAAAACGACAAGTTGTGTTTTTGCTGTATTTATTTTATTTCTGTATTTTTGACAGTATTCGCTTATTCTAGTTAGTTGTGGTTGTATGTTTGTGGCTACTAATGTTGGTGTTGTAGCATTTTTCCAGACTGCCACATCATTGAGTGAACTATGGGGAGAATCCATGATTAGGATCCTTCATTGTCAAATTGTTTCCGTACATGATGAAGAGTATAGGGCTAACCACCCCTCCATGAGGGACACCAGCTTCTGGAGTAAAGTACTCTGAAAGATTCCCTCTACATTTTCTGTTTACCAGAAAGTTAGATAACCAGTGAAGAAATTCCACGTGGTAGTCACGTTTCATGTGTACGGAACGTAGACCATTGTGCCATACAGTGTTAAATACTGTTAGTCAGTTAGTCTGACTAAATGTTCAATTGTTTCTCTAAATTTTCTGAAACCATTTTGCTCTTCAGGTAACTTAGAAGTTATTTCCAAGTATGTGGAGAGTCTATTGCTAATTATGCGTTCTACAATTTTGCCTACACAGCTGGTCAAGTTGACTGGTCGGTAGCTATTAGGTTTATTGGCTGACTTTTTCTTCCTTGTGGAACGTTAATACATTAGCATGCTTCCAAAAACTAGTATGTATCAAGGGGATAGTGATAAGTTGAAAAGTGCTTTTAGGTGGTCAAACAATTTCGGGTGCCCTTTTTTAGAAAGAAGGCTTGTATCTCATCTTCACCAAGAGATTTGTTTTTGTATTTTTTTTATTGCTTCATGAAGTTCGTATATGGATATTTCTTTCCTTTAGGATCGTGTCTTCGTAGTTTGTTATGTGTATTGTGTTTGTCTTAGATATATTTGTTGGGAAAATTGGTTCAAATTGTTCTTTATTGTTTAATATATAATTTGTGACTTTGTTTTAAATGTATTCTGTGATTGGTGTTTCAAAGTTCCGACTTTTCTCTTTTATTTTATATATGTTCTTGTATTATTGAACTCAAGTGTAGGATGTTTCATTGCGGCTGAATTGTTGGTAAGTCGTCTAAAGGTGTGTCCAGAATTTTCTCGGGTCCAGTTTATCGTTTAATATATATGCAAGAAAACGGCTCGTTTGGGTTGAGAAACTGAGTGTCGGAATGTAGAGGGCGGTGTTAGATGTTACACAACCCTTCAAACATGTGGTCAGCTTCGTCAGTTACCTCTTCCTTTCTTTACATGTACCTGATGATGACCGAAGAAGGTCAGAAACGTTGTTCAACTCTTCTACGTAAAATATTTTCTCAACCCAAACGAGCCGTTTTTTACATATATATTTTTACTCTACAGTGGGTTTTCTCGACATCACTGGGTTTTATCGTTTAATTTTGAACAGAAATTGTCCCATTTATCTTGTTTTGTAGTTTTATTTGTGCTCTGATGCTGATTCCTTATATTGTTTATTTGTGTTTTTTGGTTTCTCTGTTTCTTGTTATCATGAAATGTTTTCTTAACTTCTTCGTTTTTTGATTAGGGTTATTATTTCGTGTTTCGTTTTCATGTGTTTATTTGTTGTTTTTTATGGTTTTGTTTCGGTATAGTTTTATTGGTCTCTGTTTGAATGCACACCGTTATTGTTTGACGGTAATTATCAATTCAAAATGGTTTATTACTTCTTCTAAAACATTGTTTGGTAGTTGATTGCTAATTTGTTTTTATTATAATCGATTTTTTAATGGGAGGCAAGATCGAAGACACAATATATTAGTAGATGGTGGGTATTAACATCTCTTCCATCTGAAACTCTATTAGCTTCTGGCTCATATTGTATGCGCTAAGACACAAATCCAGTATGTCACTAGTGTTAGTGGTACGTTGTTGTGTGTGTGTGTGTGTGTGAGGGTTATCATTCAGTATGGTTTTATTATTATCATCTATCAACTGTAAGAGACTCCTTCCATTATTGTTTGTATAGCTGCCATCCAAAGTTAACGCATTTTTTACTGTTGAGATCTCAATGACTATAGAGTTATGGTTGCGGGAAAATATGTTGTTGAGTAATGCTATGTCCTAGTTACCTAAGTGGTGAACAGTATATTCCTGTTCGTTATTACTACTCATACTGATTTCTCTGACTGACAGATCACTATGCCTCTGTTTTCGTCATTTTTGTTCATTCCGAACTTTCCTTATTGTTGTGTAGTTTGGTATCTTAAATCTATTGCTGTATATTAAAGTTTCGTTTACTATTATAATGTGGTGGTTAGTTTCTTGTATAAGGTCTTCTAACTCGTGTTTCTTGGAAGCAATTGCACCTTGGATGCTGATATATATCACTGTGAACTTTATGTTTGTCAGTAGGTATCCCACGTAGGTGTTACTATTTATATGTGTGGTATATAGGGGTATCCGGTAAGAGTGTTATATATGTGTGGTATATAAGGTTATAATGTGTTTTCACACGAAGTTGATTGTCATATCGATATAGTTCAAATTATAAAGAAGTAATATTATTGTTTTGTTTGTTTTAAGTTTTGCATGTAAACCTACATGAGGGCTATCTGCGTTAGCCGTCCCTAATTTAGCAGTGTAAGACAGAGGGGAAGGAAGCTAGTCATCATCACCAACCAGCAAACTCTTAGGCTACTCTTTTACCAACGAATAGTGGGACTGACCGTCATTATATAACACCCCCACGGCTAAAAGGCAAGCATGTTTGGTATGTCAGAATTCCCCACAATCCTCAAGATTGTGAGTTGAGTATCTTAACCACCTGTCCATACCAAATTAATATTATTGTTGCAACGAATGCTGTACGAATTTATTGTAAAATACACTATAGTTGTTAGTACATTATTGAAAATACTATAGGAATAAAGTTTCTTCTCAGTGATGACAGAAACCCTTGTTGAAAATTTATATACAAAAACGGCGTTTGGGCTGAGAAAACACTTTACATAGAAGGTCAAAACGTTGTTCTTCTTCTATGTAAAGTGTCTCAACACTTCTTCTATTTAGATGTTCAGTAATTTCTCTGCCTTGCTAATTTTGACATGTTAGATGTTTGAAGAAACTCATAACAGTTGACTGTTTTATTGTTGTTATTTGCTTTTTCCAGTCCTCTTAATTTATCCATTGCCATGTCACGTGACGTGACGAAAACTCTCTATGGCGAAAAACATTACAATCTGAACTAAAACAGCATCGTCTACAAAAATACTTAATGTACTAAACCTGCAAGTAAGAAGGAGATAAGAAAAGAGATTATCTTGTAGATAAACATTTTATAATAGAAGTCCAGAACATGACACTTTAGTTGTAGCTAAACATCTTATATAGAAATCCAAAACAAGACACTTTAGTTGTAGATAAACATTTTATACTAAAGGTCCAGAACATGACACTTTAGTTGTAGCTAAACATTTTATACTAGAGGTCCAGAACAAGACACTTTAGTTGTAGAAAACATTTTATATTAAATCCAAAACAAGACACTTTAGTTGTAGCTGAACATTTTATACTAGAGGTCCAGAACAAATCACTTTAGTTGTAGCTGAACATTTTATATAGAAATCAAAACAAGACATTTTAGTTGTAGCTAAACATTTTATATAGAAATCCAAAACAAGACACTTTAGTTGTAGATAAACATTTTATACAAGAGGTCCAGAACAAGACACTTTAGTTGTAGATAAACATTTTATACTAGAGGTCCAGAACAAGACACTTTAGTTGTAGCTAAACATTTTATACTAGAGGTCCAGAACAAGACACTTTAGTTGTAACTAAACATTTTATACTAGGGTCCAGAACATGACACTTTAGTTGTAGTTAAACATTTTATACTAGAGGTCCAGAACAAATCACTTTAGTTGTAACTAAACATTTTATATTAGAAATCAAAACAAGACACTTTAGTTGTAGCTAGACATTTTATACTAGAGGTCCAGAACATGACACTTTAGTTGTAGCTAAACATTTTATACTAGAGGTCCAGAACAAAACACTTTAGTTGTAGCTAAACATTTTATATAGAAATCAAAACAAGACACTTTAGTTGTATATAAACATTTTATACTAGAGGTCCAGAACAAGACACTTTAGTTGTAGCTAAACATTTTATACTAAGGTCCAGAATATGACACTTTAGTTGTAGCTAAACATTTTATACTAGAGGTCCAGAACAAGACACTTTAGTTGTAGATAAACATTTTATACTAAGGTCCAGAACAAGACACTTTAGTTGTAGTTAAACATTTTATACTAGAGGTCCAGAACAAATCACTTTAGTTGTAACTAAACATTTTATATTAGAAATACAAAACAAGACACTTTAGTTGTAGATAAACATTTTATACTAGAGGTCCAGAACATGACACTTTAGTTGTAGCTAAACATTTTATACTAGAGGTCCAGAACAAGACACTTTAGTTGTAGCTAAACATTTTATACTAGAAGTCCAGAACAAGACACTTTAGTTGTAGATAAACATTTTATACTAGAGGTCCAGAACAAAACACTTTAGTTGTAGCTAAACATTTTATGCTAGAAGTCCAGAACAAGACACTTTAGTTGTAGCTAAACATTTTAAACTAGAGGTCCAGAACAAGACACTTTAGTTGTAGATAAACATTTTATACTAGAGGTCCAGAACATGACACTTTAGTTGTAGCTAAACATTTTATACTAGAGGTCCGAACAAATCACTTTAGTTGTAACTAAACATTTTATAAATTAGAAATCCAAACAAGACACTTTAGTTGTAGCTAGACATTTTATACTAGAGGTCCAGAACATGACACTTTAGTTGTAGCTAGACATTTTATACTAGAGGTCCAGAACAAGACACTTTACTTGTGGATAAACATTTTATACTAGAGGTCCAGAACATCACACTTTAGTTGTAGCTAGACATTTTATACTAAGGGTCCAGAACAAGACACTTTAGTTGTAGATAAACATTTTATACTAAAGGTCCAGAACAAGACACTTTAGTTGTAGATAAACATTTTATACTAAGGGTCCAGAATATGACACTTTAGTTGTAGATAAACATTTTATACTAAAGGTCCAGAACAAGACACTTTAGTTGTAACTAAACATTTTATACTAGAGGTCCAGAACATGACACTTTAGTTGTAGTTAAACATTTTATAGTAGAGGTCCAGAACAAATCACTTTAGTTGTAACTAAACATTTTATATTAGAAATCCAAAACAAGACACTTTAGTTGTAGCTAGACATTTTATACTAGAGGTCCAGAACATGACACTTTAGTTGTAGCTAAACATTTTATACTAGAGATCCAGAACAAAACACTTTAGTTGTAGCTAAACATTTTATATAGAAATCCAAAACAAGACATTTTAGTTGTAGATAAACATTTTATACTAGAAGTCCAGAACAAGACACTTTAGTTGTAGCTAAACATTTTATACTAAAGGTCCAGAATATGACACTTTAGTTGTAGCTAAACATTTTATACTAGAAGTCCATAACAAGACACTTTAGTTGTAGATAAACATTTTATACTAAAGGTCCAGAACAAGACACTTTAGTTGTAGTTAAACATTTTATACTAGAGGTCCAGAACAAATCACTTTAGTTGTAACTAAACATTTTATATTAGAAATCCAAAACAAGACACTTTAGTTGTAGCTAGACATTTTATACTAGAGTCCAGAACATGACACTTTAGTTGTAGCTAAACATTTTATACTAGAGGTCCAGAACAAAATACTTTAGTTGTAGCTGAACATTTTATATAGAAATCCAAAACAAGACATTTTAGTTGTAGATAAACATTTTATACTAGAGGTCCAGAACAAGACACTTTAGTTGTAGCTAAACATTTTATACTAGAGGTCCAGAACAAGACACTTTAGTTGTAGCTAAACATTTTATACTAGAGGTCCAGAACAAGACACTTTAGTTGTAGATAAACATTTTATACTAGAGGTCCAGAACATGACACTTTAGTTGTAGCTAAACATTTTATACTAGAGGTCCAGAACAAGACACTTTAGTTGTAGAAAAACATTTTATATTAAAAATCCAAAACAAGACACTTTAGTTGTAGCTAAACATTTTATACTAGAGGTCCAGAACAAATCACTTTAGTTGTAACTAAACATTTTAAATTAGAAATCCAAAACAAGACACTTTAGTTGTAGCTAAACATTTTATACTAGAGGTCCAGAACATGACACTTTAGTTGTAGCTAAACATTTTATACTAGAGGTCCAGAACAAGACACTTTAGTTGTGGATAAACATTTTATACTAGAGGTCCAGAACATCACACTTTAGTTGTAGCTAAACATTTTATACTAGAGGTCCAGAACAAGACACTTTAGTTGTAACTAAACATTTTATACTAGGGTCCAGAACATGACACTTTAGTTGTAGCTAAACATTTTATACTAGAGGTCCAGAACAAACACTTTAGTTGTAACTAAACATTTTATATTAAATCCAAAACAAGACACTTTAGTTGTAGCTAGACATTTTATACTAGAGGTCCAGAACATGACACTTTAGTTGTAGCTAAACATTTTATACTAGAGATCCAGAACAAGACACTTTAGTTGTAGCTAAACATTTTATATATAGAAATCCAGAACAAGACACTTTAGTTGTAGATAAACATTTTATACTAGAGGTCCAGAACAAAACACTTTAGTCTAAACATTTTATACTAAAGGTCCAGAAACAAGACACTTTAGTTGTAGCTAAACATTTTATACTAGAGGTCCAGAACATGACACTTTAGTTGTAGCTAAACATTTTATACTAGAGATCAGAACAAAATACTTTAGTTGTAGCTAAACATTTTATATAGAAATCCAAAACAAGACATTTTAGTTGTAGATAAACATTTTATACTAGAGGTCCAGAACAAGACACTTTAGTTGTAGCTAAACATTTTATACTAAGTCCAGAACAAGACACTTTAGTTGTAGCTAAACATTTTATACTAGAGGTCCAGAACAAGACACTTTAGTTGTAGATAAACATTTTATACTAGAGGTCCAGAACATGACACTTTAGTTGTAGCTAAACATTTTATACTAGAGGTCCAGAACAAGACACTTTAGTTGTAGAAAAACATTTTATATTAGAAATCCAAAACAAGACACTTTAGTTGTAGCTAAACATTTTATAGAGGTCCAGAACAAAATCACTTTAGTTGTAGCTAAACATTTTAAATTAGAAATCAAAACAAGACACTTTAGTTGTAGCTAAACATTTTATACTAGAGGTCCAGAACATGACACTTTAGTTGTAGATAAACATTTTATACTAAAGGTCCAGAACAAGACACTTTAGTTGTAGATAAACATTTTATACTAAAGGTCCAGAACATGACACTTTAGTTGTAGATAAACATTTTATATAGAAGGATCCAGAACAAGACACTTTAGTTGTAACTAAACATTTTATACTAGAGGTCCAGAACATGACACTTTAGTTGTAGCTAAACATTTTATACTAGAGGTCCAGAACAAATCACTTTAGTTGTAACTAAACATTTTATATTAGAAATCAAAACAAGACACTTTAGTTGTAGCTAGACATTTTATACTAGAGGTCCAGAACATGACACTTTAGTTGTAGCTAAACATTTTATACTAGAGATCAGAACAAAACACTTTAGTTGTAGCTAAACATTTTATATAGAAATCAAAAACAAGACACTTTAGTTGTAGATAAACATTTTATACTAGGGTCCAGAACAAAACACTTTAGTTGTAGCTAAACATTTTATACTAAGGGTCCAGAATATGACACTTTAGTTGTAGCTAAACATTTTATACTAGAGGTCCAGAACAAGACACTTTAGTTGTAGATAAACATTTTATACTAAAGGTCCAGAACAAGACACTTTAGTTGTAGTTAAACATTTTATACTAGGGTCCAGAACAAATCACTTTAGTTGTAACTAAACATTTTATATTAGAAATCAAAACAAGACACTTTAGTTGTAGCTAAACATTTTATACTAGAGTCCAGAACATGACACTTTAGGTTGTAGCTAAACATTTTATACTAGAGGTCCAGAACAAAATACTTTAGTTGTAGCTAAACATTTTATATAGAAATCCAAAACAAGACATTTTAGTTGTAGATAAACATTTTATACTAGAGGTCCAGAACAAGACACTTTAGTTGTAGCTAAACATTTTATACTAGAAGTCCAGAACAAGACACTTTAGTTGTAGCTAAACATTTTATACTAGAGGTCCAGAACAAGACACTTTAGTTGTAGATAAACATTTTATACTAGAGTTCCAGAACAAAACACTTTAGTTGTAGATAAACATTTTATACTAGAGGTCCAGAACAAGACACTTTAGTTGTAGTTAAACATTTTATACTAGAGGTCCAGAACAAATCACTTTAGTTGTAACTAAACATTTTATATTAGAAATCAAAACAAGACACTTTAGTTGTAGCTAGACATTTTATACTAGAGTCCAGAACATGACACTTTAGTTGTAGATAAACATTTTATACTAGAGGTCCAGAACAAAACACTTTAGTTGTAGCTAAACATTTTATATAGAAATCCAAAACAAGACACTTTAGTTGTAGATAAACATTTTATACTAGAGGTCCAGAACAAGACACTTTAGTTGTAGCTAAACATTTTATACTAGAGGTCCAGAACAAGACACTTTAGTTGTAGCTAAACATTTTATACTAGAGGTCCAGAACAAGACACTTTAGTTGTAGATAAACATTTTATACTAGGGTCCAGAACATAGACACTTTAGTTGTAGCAAAACATTTTATACTAGGGTCCAGAACAAAACACTTTAGTTGTAGCTAAACATTTTATATAGAGAATCCAAAACAAGACACTTTAGTTGTAGATAAACATTTTATACTAGAGGTCCAGAACAAGACACTTTAGTTGTAGATAAACATTTTATACTAGAGGTCCAGAACAAGACACTTTAGTTGTAGCTAAACATTTTATACTAGAGGTCCAGAACAAGACACTTTAGTTGTAGCTAAACGTTTTATACTAGAGGTCCAGAATATGACACTTTAGTTGTAGCTAAACATTTTATACTAGAGGTCCAGAACAAGACACTTTAGTTGTAGCTAAACATTTTATACTAAAGGTCCAGAATATGACACTTTAGTTGTAGCTAAACATTTTATACTAGAGGTCCAGAACAAATCACTTTAGTTGTAACTAAACATTTTATACTAGAAATCCAAACAAGACACTTTAGTTGTAGCTAAACATTTTATACTAGAGGTCCAGAACATGACACTTTAGTTGTAGCTAAACATTTTATACTAGAGGTCCAGAACAAGACACTTGTTGTAGATAAACATTTTATACTAGAGGTCCAGAACATGACACTTTAGTTGTAGCTAGACATTTTATACTAGAGGTCCAGAACAAGACACTTTAGTTGTAGATAAACATTTTATACTAAAGGTCCAGAACAAGACACTTTAGTTGTAGATAAACATTTTATACTAAGGGTCCAGAATATGACACTTTAGTTGTAGATAAACATTTTATACTAAAAGGTCCAGAACAAGACACTTTAGTTGTAACTAAACATTTTATACTAGAGGTCCAGAACATGACACTTTAGTTGTAGTTAAACATTTTATACCATAGGTCCAGAACAAGACACTTTAGTTGTAACTAAACATTTTATATTAGAAATCCAAAACAAGACACTTTAGTTGTAGCTAGACATTTTATACTAGAGGTCCAGAACATGACACTTTAGTTGTAGCTAGACATTTTATACTAGAGGTCCAGAACAAAACACTTTAGTTGTAGCTAAACATTTTATATAAAATCAAAACAAGACACTTTAGTTGTAGATAAACATTTTATACTAGAGTCCAGAACAAGACACTTTAGTTGTAGCTAAACATTTTATACTAAAGGTCCAGAATATGACACTTTAGTTGTAGCTAAACATTTTATACTAGAGGTCCAGAACAAAACACTTTAGTTGTAGATAAACATTTTATACTAAAGGTCCAGAACAAGACACTTTAGTTGTAGCTAAACATTTTATACTAGAGGTCCAGAACAAATCACTTTAGTTGTAACTAAACATTTTATATTAGAAATCCAAAACAAGACACTTTAGTTGTAGCTAGACATTTTATACTAGAAGTCCAGAACATGACACTTTAGTTGTAGCTAAACATTTTATACTAGAGGTCCAGAACAAAACATACTTTAGTTGTAGCTGAACATTTTATATAGAAATCCAAAACAAGACATTTTAGTTGTAGATAAACATTTTATACTAGAGGTCCAGAACAAGACACTTTAGTTGTAGCTAAACATTTTATACTAGAGGTCCAGAACAAGACACTTTAGTTGTAGCTAAACATTTTATACTAGAAATCCAGAACAAGACACTTTAGTTGTAGATAAACATTTTATACTAGAGGTCCAGAACATGACACTTTAGTTGTAGCTAAACATTTTATACTAGAGGTCCAGAACAAGACACTTTAGTTGTAGAAAAACATTTTATATTAGAAATCCAAAACAAGACACTTTAGTTGTAGCTAAACATTTTATACTAGAGGTCCGAACAAATCACTTTAGTTGTAACTAAACATTTTAAATTAGAAATCCAAAACAAGACACTTTAGTTGTAGCTAGACATTTTATACTAGAGGTCCAGAACATGACACTTTAGTTGTAGCTAGACATTTTATACTAGAGGTCCAGAACAAGACACTTTACTTGTGGATAAACATTTTATACTAGAGGTCCAGAACATCACACTTTAGTTGTAGCTAAACATTTTATACTAGAGGTCCAGAACAAGACACTTTAGTTGTAGATAAACATTTTATACTAAAGGTCCAGAACAAGACACTTTAGTTGTAGCTAAACATTTTATACTAAGGGTCCAGAACATGACACTTTAGTTGTAGATAAACATTTTATACTAAAGGTCCAGAACAAGACACTTTAGTTGTAACTAAACATTTTATACTAGAGGTCCAGAACATGACACTTTAGTTGTAGCTAAACATTTTATACTAGGGTCCAGAACAAATCACTTTAGTTGTAACTAAACATTTTATATTAGAAATCCAAAACAAGACACTTTAGTTGTAGCTAAGACATTTTATACTAGAGGTCCAGAACATGACACTTTAGTTGTAGCTAAACATTTTATACTAGAGGTCCAGAACAAAACACTTTAGTTGTAGCTAAACATTTTATATACAAATCCAAAACAAGACTCTTTAGTTGTAGATAAACATTTTATACTAGAGGTCCAGAACAAAACACTTTAGTTGTAGCTAAACATTTTATACTAAAGGTCCAGAATACGACACATTAGTTGTAGCTAAACATTTTATACTAGAGGTCCAGAACAAGACACTTTAGTTGTAGATAAACATTTTATACTAGAGGTCCAGAACAAGACACTTTAGTTGTAGTTAAACATTTTATACTAGAGGTCCAGAACAAATCACTTTAGTTGTAACTAAACATTTTATATTAGAAATCAAAACAAGACACTTTAGTTGTAGCTAGACATTTTATACTAGAGGTCCAGAACATGACACTTTAGTTGTAGCTAAACATTTTATACTAGAGGTCCAGAACAAAACACTTTAGTTGTAGCTAAACATTTTATATAGAAATCCAAAACAAGACATTTTAGTTGTAGATAAACATTTTATACTAGAGGTCCAGAACAAGACACTTTAGTTGTAGCTAAACATTTTATACTAGAAGTCCAGAACAAGACACTTTAGTTGTAGCTAAACATTTTATACTAGAGGTCCAGAACAAGACACTTTAGTTGTAGATAAACATTTTATACTAGAGGTCCAGAACATGACACTTTAGTTGTAGCAAAACATTTTATACTAGAGGTCCAGAACAAAACACTTTAGTTGTAGCTAAACATTTTATATAGAAATCAAAACAAGACACTTTAGTTGTAGATAAACATTTTATACTAGAGGTCCAGAACAAGACACTTTAGTTGTAGCTAAACATTTTATACTAGAAATCAAAACAAGACACTTTAGTTGTAGCTAAACATTTTATACTAGAGGTCCAGAACATGACACTTTAGTTGTAGCTAAACATTTTATACTAGAGGTCCAGAACAAGACACTTTAGTTGTAGCTAAACATTTTATACTAGAGGTCCAGAACATGACACTTTAGTTGTAGCTAAACATTTTATACTAGAGGTCCAGAACAAGACACTTTAGTTGTAGCTAAACATTTTATACTAAGGTCCAGAACAAGACACTTTAGTTGTAGCTAAACATTTTATACTAGAGGTCCAGAACAAGACACTTTAGTTGTAGATAAACATTTTATACTAGGTCCAGAACAAGACACTTTAGTTGTAGCTAAACATTTTATACTAGAGGTCCAGAACAAACACTTTAGTTGTAACTAAACATTTTATATTAGAAATCAAAACAAGACACTTTAGTTGTAGCTAGACATTTTATACTAGAGTCAGAACATGACACTTTAGTTGTAGCTAAACATTTTATAACAGAGGTCCAGAACAAAACACTTTAGTTGTAGCTAAACATTTTATATAGAAATCCAAAACAAGACATTTTAGTTGTAGATAAACATTTTATACTAGAGGTCCAGAACAAGACACTTTAGTTGTAGCTAAACATTTTATACTAGAGTCCAGAACAAGACACTTTAGTTGTAGCTAAACATTTTATACTAGAGGTCCAGAACAAGACACTTTAGTTGTAGATAAACATTTTATACTAGAGGTCGAGAACATGACACTTTAGTTGTAGCTAAACATTTTATACTACAGGTCCAGAACAAAAAACTTTAGTTGTAGCTAAACATTTTATATAGAAATCCAGAAACAAGACACTTTAGTTGTAGATAAACATTTTATACTAGAGGTCCAGAACAAGACACTTTAGTTGTAGATAAACATTTTATACTAGAGGTCCAGAACAAGACACTTTAGTTGTAGCTAAACATTTTATACTAGAGGTCCAGAATATGACACTTTAGTTGTAGCTAAACATTTTATACTAGAGGTCCAGAACATGACACTTTAGTTGTAGCTAAACATTTTATACTAGAGGTCCAGAACAAGACACTTTAGTTGTAGCTAAACATTTTATACTAAAGGTCCAGAATATGACACTTTAGTTGTAGCTAAACATTTTATACTAGAGGTCCAGAACAAGACACTTTAGTTGTAGATAAACATTTTATACTAGAGGTCCAGAACAAGACACTTTAGTTGTAGATAAACATTTTATACTAGAGGTCCAGAACATCACACTTTAGTTGTAGCTAAACATTTTATACTAGAGGTCCAGAACAAGACACTTTAGTTGTAGCTAAACATTTTATACTAAAGGTCCAGAATATGACACTTTAGTTGTAGCTAAACATTTTATACTAGAGGTCCAGAACAAGACACTTTAGTTGTAGTTAAACATTTTATACTAGAGGTCCAGAACAAATCACTTTAGTTGTAACTAAACATTTTATATTAGAAATCCAAAACAAGACACTTTAGTTGTAGCTAAACATTTTATACTAGAGGTCCAGAACATGACACTTTAGTTGTAGCTAAACATTTTATACTAGAGGTCCAGAACAAAACACTTTAGTTGTAGCTAAACATTTTATATAGAAATCCAAAACAAGACACTTTAGTTGTAGATAAACATTTTATACTAGAGGTCCAGAACAAGACACTTTAGTTGTAGCTAAACATTTTATACTAAAGGTCCAGAATATGACACTTTAGTTGTAGCTAAACATTTTATACTAGAGGTCCAGAACAAGACACTTTAGTTGTAGATAAACATTTTATACTAGAGGTCCAGAACAAGACACTTTAGTTGTAGATAAACATTTTATACTAGAGGTCCAGAACATCACACTTTAGTTGTAGCTAAACATTTTATACTAGAGGTCCAGAACAAACACTTTAGTTGTAGAAAACATTTTATATTAGAGGTCCAAACAAGACACTTTAGTTGTAGCTAAACATTTTATACTAGAGGTCCAGAACAAATCACTTTAGTTGTAACTAAACATTTTATACTAGAAATCCAAAACAAGACACTTTAGTTGTAGCTAAACATTTTATACTAGAGGTCCAGAACATGACACTTTAGTTGTAGCTAAACATTTTATACTAAGGTCCAGAACAAGACACTTTAGTTGTAGCTAAACATTTTATACTAAGGGTCCAGAATATGACACTTTAGTTGTAGCTAAACATTTTATACCAGAGGTCCAGAACAAGACACTTCAGTTGTAGATAAACATTTTATACTAGAGTTCCAGAACAAAACACTTTAGTTGTAGATAAACATTTTATACTAAAGGTCCAGAACAAGACACTTTAGTTGTAGTTAAACATTTTATACTAGAGGTCCAGAACAAATCACTTTAGTTGTAACTAAACATTTTATATTAGAAATCCAAAACAAGACACTTTAGTTGTAGCTAGACATTTTATACTAGAAGTCCAGAACATGACACTTTAGTTGTAGATAAACATTTTATACTAGGGTCCAGAACAAAACACTTTAGTTGTAGCTAAACATTTTATATAGAAATCAAAACAAGACACTTTAGTTGTAGATAAACATTTTATACTAGAGGTCCAGAACAAGACACTTTAGTTGTAGCTAAACATTTTATGCTAGAAGTCCAGAACAAGACACTTTAGTTGTAGCTAAACATTTTAAACTAGAGGTCCAGAACAAGACACTTTAGTTGTAGATAAACATTTTATACTAGAGGTCCAGAACATGACACTTTAGTTGTAGCAAAACATTTTATACTACAGGTCCAGAACAAAAAACTTTAGTTGTTGCTAAACATTTTATATAGAAATCAAAACAAGACACTTTAGTTGTAGATAAACATTTTATACTAGAGGTCCAGAACAAGACACTTTAGTTGTAGATAAACATTTTATACTAGAGGTCCAGAACAAGACACTTTAGTTGTAGCTAAACATTTTATACTAGAGGTCCAGAACATGACACTTTAGTTGTAGCTAAACATTTTATACTAGAGGTCCAGAACAAGACACTTTAGTTGTAGCTAAACATTTTATACTAGAGGTCCAGAACAAGACACTTTAGTTGTAGCTAAACATTTTATACTAAAGGTCCAGAACAAGACACTTTAGTTGTAGCTAAACATTTTATACTAGAGGTCCAGAACAAGACACTTTAGTTGTAGATAAACATTTTATACTAGAGGTCCAGAACAAGACACTTTAGTTGTAGATAAACATTTTATACTAGAGGTCCAGAACAAGACACTTTAGTTGTAGCTAAACATTTTATACTAGAAATCAGAACAAGACACTTTAGTTGTAGCTAAACATTTTATACTAGAGGTCCAGAACAAATCACTTTAGTTGTAACTAAACATTTTATATTAGAAATCAAAACAAGACACTTTAGTTGTAGCTAGACATTTTATACTAGAGGTCCAGAACATGACACTTTAGTTGTAGCTAAACATTTTATACTAAGGTCCAGAACAAGACACTTTAGTTGTAGCTAAACATTTTATACTAGAGGTCCAGAACAATGACACTTTAGTTGTAGCTAAACATTTTATACTAGAGGTCCAGAACAAGACACTTTAGTTGTAACTAAACATTTTATACTAGAGGTCCAGAACAAGACACTTTAGTTGTAGTTAAACATTTTATACTAGAGGTCCAGAACAAATCACTTTAGTTGTAACTAAACATTTTATATTAGAAATCCAAACAAGACACTTTAGTTGTAGCTAAACATTTTATACTAGAGGTCCAGAACATGACACTTTAGTTGTAGCTAAACATTTTATACTAGAGGTCCAGAACAAAACACTTTAGTTGTAGCTAAACATTTTATATAGAAATCCAAAACAAGACACTTTAGTTGTAGATAAACATTTTATACTAGAGGTCCAGAACAAGACACTTTAGTTGTAGCTAAACATTTTATACTAAAGGTCCAGAATATGACACTTTAGTTGTAGCTAAACATTTTATACTAGAGGTCCAGAACAAGACACTTTAGTTGTAGATAAACATTTTATACTAGAGGTCCAGAACAAGACACTTTAGTTGTAGATAAACATTTTATACTAGAGGTCCAGAACAATCACACTTTAGTTGTAGCTAAACATTTTATACTAGAGGTCCAGAACAAACACTTTAGTTGTAGAAAAACATTTTATATTAGAAATCCAAACAAGACACTTTAGTTGTAGCTAAACATTTTATACTAGAGGTCCAGAACAAATCACTTTAGTTGTAACTAAACATTTTATATTAGAAATCAAAACAAGACACTTTAGTTGTAGCTAAACATTTTATACTAGAGGTCCAGAACATGACACTTTAGTTGTAGCTAAACATTTTATACTAAGGGTCCAGAACAAGACACTTTAGTTGTAGCTAAACATTTTATACTAGGGTCCAGAACATGACACTTTAGTTGTAGATAAACATTTTATACTAGAGGTCCAGAACAAGACACTTTAGTTGTAGCTAAACATTTTATACTAGAGGTCCAGAACAAACACTTTAGTTGTAGTAAACATTTTATACTAGAGGTCCAGAACAAATCACTTTAGTTGTAACTAAACATTTTATATTAGAAATCAAAACAAGACACTTTAGTTGTAGCTAGACATTTTATACTAGAGGTCCAGAACATGACACTTTAGTTGTAGCTAAACATTTTATACTAGAGGTCCAGAACAAAACACTTTAGTTGTAGCTAAACATTTTATATAGAAATCCAAAACAAGACACTTTAGTTGTAGATAAACATTTTATACTAGAGGTCCAGAACAAGACACTTTAGTTGTAGATAAACATTTTATACTAGAGGTCCAGAACATCACACTTTAGTTGTAGCTAAACATTTTATACTAGAGGTCCAGAACAAGACACTTTAGTTGTAGAAAAACATTTTATACTAGAAATCCAGAACAAGACACTTTAGTTGTAGCTAAACATTTTATACTAGAGGTCCAGAACATGACACTTTAGTTGTAGCTAAACATTTTATACTAGAGGTCCAGAACAAAACACTTTAGTTGTAGCTAAACATTTTATACTAGGGTCAAAACAAGACACTTTAGTTGTAGATAAACATTTTATACTAGAGGTCCAGAACAAGACACTTTAGTTGTAGCTAAACATTTTATACTAGAGGTCCAGAACAAATCACTTTAGTTGTAACTAAACATTTTATAATTAGAAATCCAAAACAAGACACTTTAGTTGTAGCTAAACATTTTATACTAGAGGTCCAGAACATAGACACTTTAGTTGTAGCTAAACATTTTATACTAGGGTCCAGAACAAGACACTTTAGTTGTAGATAAACATTTTATACTAGAGGTCCAGAACAAGACACTTTAGTTGTAGCTAAACATTTTATACTAGAGGTCCAGAACAAGACACTTTAGTTGTAGATAAACATTTTATACTAAGGTCCAGAACAAGACACTTTAGTTGTAGCTAAACATTTTATACTAAGGTCCAGAACATGACACTTTAGTTGTAGATAAACATTTTATACTAAGGTCCAGAACAAGACACTTTAGTTGTAGCTAAACATTTTATACTAGAGGTCCAGAACAACACACTTTAGTTGTAACTAAACATTTTATACTAGAAATCCAAACAAGACACTTTAGTTGTAGCTAAACATTTTATACTAGAGGTCCAGAACAAGACACTTTAGTTGTAGCTAAACATTTTATACTAAAGGTCCAGAACAAGACACTTTAGTTGTAGCTAAACATTTTATACTAGAGGTCCAGAACAAGACACTTTAGTTGTAGATAAACATTTTATACTAAAGGTCCAGAACATGACACTTTAGTTGTAGCTAAACATTTTATACTAGAGGTCCAGAACAAAACACTTTAGTTGTAGCTAAACATTTTATATTAGAAATCCAAAACAAGACACTTTAGTTGTAGCTAAACATTTTATACTAGAGGTCCAGAACATGACACTTTAGTTGTAGCTAAACATTTTATACTAGAGGTCCAGAACAAAACACTTTAGTTGTAGCTAAACATTTTATACTAGAAATCCAAAACAAGACACTTTAGTTGTAGATAAACATTTTATACTAGAGGTCCAGAACAAGACACTTTAGTTGTAGCTAAACATTTTATACTAAAGGTCCAGAACATGACACTTTAGTTGTAGCTAAACATTTTATACTAGAGGTCCAGAACAAGACACTTTAGTTGTAGCTAAACATTTTATACTAAAGGGTCCAGAACAAGACACTTTAGTTGTAGCTAAACATTTTATACTAGGGTCCAGAACAAGACACTTTAGTTGTAGAAAAACATTTTATACTAGAAATCCAGAACAAGACACTTTAGTTGTAGCTAAACATTTTATACTAGAGGTCCAGAACATGACACTTTAGTTGTAGCTAAACATTTTATACTAGAGGTCCAGAACAAAACACTTTAGTTGTAGCTAAACATTTTATATAGAAATCAAAACAAGACACTTTAGTTGTAGCTAAACATTTTATACTAGAGGTCCAGAACAAGACACTTTAGTTGTAGCTAAACATTTTATACTAGAAAGGTCCAGAACAAACACTTTAGTTGTAGCTAAACATTTTATATTAAATCCAAAACAAGACACTTTAGTTGTAGCTAAACATTTTATACTAGAGGTCCAGAACATGACACTTTAGTTGTAGCTAAACATTTTATACTAGAGGTCCAGAACAAGACACTTTAGTTGTAGATAAACATTTTATACTAGAGGTCCAGAACATGACACTTTAGTTGTAGATAAACATTTTATACTAAAGGTCCAGAACAAGACACTTTAGTTGTAGCTAAACATTTTATACTAGGGGTCCAGAACAAGACACTTTAGTTGTAGATAAACATTTTATACTAAGGGTCCAGAACAAGACACTTTAGTTGTAATAAACATTTTATACTAGAGGTCCAGAACAAGACACTTTAGTTGTAGCTAAACATTTTATACTAGGGTCCAGAACAACACACTTTAGTTGTAACTAAACATTTTATATTAGAAATCCAAAACAAGACACTTTAGTTGTAGCTAAACATTTTATACTAGAGGTCCAGAACATGACACTTTAGTTGTAGCTAAACATTTTATACTAGAGGTCCAGAACAAAACACTTTAGTTGTAGCTAAACATTTTATATAGAAATCAGAAACAAGACACTTTAGTTGTAGATAAACATTTTATACTAGAGGTCCAGAACAAGACACTTTAGTTGTAGCTAAACATTTTATACTAGAGGTCCAGAACATGACACTTTAGTTGTAGCTAAACATTTTATACTAGAGGAGTCCAGAACAAGACACTTTAGTTGTAGATAAACATTTTATACTAGAGGTCCAGAACATAGACACTTTAGTTGTAGCTAAACATTTTATACTAGAGGTCCAGAACAAGATCACTTTAGTTGTAACTAAACATTTTATATTAGAGAAAGTCAAATTTTATAGACACTTTAGTTGTAGCTAGACATTTTATACTAGAGGTCCAGAACAAGACACTTTAGTTGTAGCTAAACATTTTATATGTAGAGGTTTAGAACAAACACTTTAGTTGTAGCTAAACATTTTATATAGAAATCAAAACAAGACACTTTAGTTGTAGCTAAACATTTTATACTAGAGGTCCAGAACAAGACACTTTAGTTGTAGCTAAACATTTTATACTAGAGTCAGAACAAGACACTTTAGTTGTAGCTAAACATTTTATACTAGAGGTCCAGAACAAGACACTTTAGTTGTAGCTAAACATTTTATACTAGAGGTCCAGAACATGACACTTTAGTTGTAGCTAAACATTTTATACTAGAGGTCCAGAACAAGACACTTTAGTTGTAGAAAAACATTTTATATTAGAAATCCAAACAAGACACTTTAGTTGTAGCTAAACATTTTATACTAGAGGTCCAGACAATGACACTTTAGTTGTAGCTAAACATTTTATACTAGAGGTCCAGAACAAGACACTTTAGTTGTAGCTAAACATTTTATACTAGAGGTCCAGAACAAGACACTTTAGTTGTAGCTAAACATTTTATACTAGGGTCCAGAACAAGACACTTTAGTTGTAGATAAACATTTTATACTAGAGGTCCAGAACAAGACACTTTAGTTGTAGCTAAACATTTTATACTAGAGGTCCAGAACAAGACACTTTAGTTGTAGCTAAACATTTTATACTAGAGGTCCAGAACAAGACACTTTAGTTGTAGCTAAACATTTTATACTAGAAATCCAGAACAAGACACTTTAGTTGTAGCTAAACATTTTATACTAAGAGGATCCAGACAAATGACACTTTAGTTGTAGCTAAACATTTTATACTAGAAATCCAAAACAAGACACTTTAGTTGTAGCTAAACATTTTATACTAGAGGTCCAGAACAAGACACTTTTAGTTGTAGCTAAACATTTTAATACTAGAGGTCCAGAACAAAACACTTTAGTTGTAGCTAAACATTTTTACTAGAGGTCCAGAACAAGACTTTAGTTAGCTAAACATTTTATACTAGAGGTCCAGAACAAAACACTTTAGTTGTAGCTAAACATTTTATATAGAAATCAAAACAAGACACTTTAGTTGTAGATAAACATTTTATACTAGAGGTCCAGAACAAGACACTTTAGTTGTAGCTAAACATTTTATACTAAAGGTCCAGAACAATGACTTTTAGTTGTAGCTAAACATTTTATACTAGAGGTCCAGAACACACTTTAGTTGTAGATAAACATTTTATACTAGAGGTCCAGAACAAGACACTTTAGTTGTAGCTAAACATTTTATACTAGAGGTCCAGAACAAACACTTTAGTTGTAACTAAACATTTTATACTAGAAATCCAAAACAAGACACTTTAGTTGTAGCTAAACATTTTATACTAGAAGTCCAGAACATGACACTTTAGTTGTAGCTAAACATTTTATACTAGAGGTCCAGAACAAGACACTTTAGTTGTAGCTAAACATTTTATATAGAAATCAAAACAAGACATTTTAGTTGTAGATAAACATTTTATACTAGAGGTCCAGAACAAGACACTTTAGTTGTAGCTAAACATTTTATACTAGAAGTCCAGAACAAGACACTTTAGTTGTAGCTAAACATTTTATACTAGAGGTCCAGAACAAGACACTTTAGTTGTAGCTAAACATTTTATACTAGAGGTCCAGAACAAGACACTTTAGTTGTAGCTAAACATTTTATACTAGAAATCCAGAACAAGACACTTTAGTTGTAGCTAAACATTTTATACTAGAGGTCCAGAACATGACACTTTAGTTGTAGCTAAACATTTTATACTAGAGGTCCAGAACAAGACACTTTAGTTGTAGCTAAACATTTTATACTAGAGGTCCAGAACAAGACACTTTAGTTGTAGATAAACATTTTATACTAAGGTCCAGAACATGACACTTTAGTTGTAGATAAACATTTTATACTAGAGGTCCAGAACAAGACACTTTAGTTGTAGCTAAACATTTTATACTAGG
>NC_134833.1:149812319-149844102 GCF_004210375.1 Tachypleus tridentatus
TTCAACCCTTGAATATCAGATATCAAATAACAGTTTTACAAAGATCATTGCAAGTTTCAAGGCTCCTGATGTTAAATAATATTAAACTATCGTATATTAATTCACGTTCTCTGTTTGTCTCCAAGCAGTTTTAGTGTTGGCAGGACCAAACTCTAAACAGAAAAGGAACAAAAGTGTCCATCTTGTTATGACGCAGCTTTTCTGCTTATTAACGGAGGGTTAAAACACATTCCAAAGGTCAATCACACATGATGTGGTCTAGTAGGAGGTTTGCGAGGTCACTAAACTCAAGTCTGGCATCGAATTTTGTTTTGTTTTTTTTCTTTTGGTTTCCTGTGAGATTTTGGGGTCATCATATTTGAAAATGTGTCCATACCAACTCATAAGCTAGCGGGACCAAACATGGCATAGGAGCTGTTGTCATAACGGTTTTATTGTTCAGATAGACCCCGATTGGGTAGTTACAGAAGTGATTGGGAAACTGACAAACTTCATCGACAGCTCCTGAATCCTCCAGAACAGTGCTGCTATTTTATGCCAATAAATTCAATGGGAACAGATCTCTCTCTCATTTCTAAAATCAAACATATCTCTCTTATAAATGTTTGAAGTTAATTATCGTGTGTGTTTAAGTAGTTATATTTAGAAATATCTATATTTTAAATTCTCAAACCTACAACACTGTAGTATAAATATTTCCAATCAAAAAATATATATATAACAATATGTCTGACATTCATACCTGAAGATAAAATTGATAAATAGACAATACTGTGCAGGTTTTATATTTAATTATTTCTTTTAATCATTCCGATTCAGTAAAAAAAGTAATTGAAAGTCTAATCATTTTAACAATAATTAAATCTCTTTATTTCTTCAAACGTAGCGCACAAATTTTGCAAATAAAAATTTTGACAGGCCTAACTATAAAACGACAGAATTACTTACGAGCGAGATTCCTACTTTGCTAAAAAATATATATATTCAAAATTTACAGCGCTGATCTAAATAACCAACTAAAACCTCACTGATTGATTAATTATGGTGTTATTATAAAATAATTTATTTTGCTGTTTTTTAATGTAAACTCAGACAATTTCTCGTGTCAAACGTCTTCACTACGTCATATCAAAGTTTCCTCTAGCAAATAATACAAAACATCTGAGTAATTGGAAGTATTGTTACAACAATACTAACATATTACTATACTTACTAGAACTGAACATAAATTATTTAAAAACCAGGAAGGAAACTGTAGTTAATACAACACAACATAAACAATAATAAGTGACAAAACTGGGTAAAACCCAGAATACTAGAGTAACAAGCCTAAACAAATTTCATAATGTTAATAAATTTGGTAATATCTTCTTACCGCCCTATGAATATAATATAATCATAAAAGAGTTTATGTAATACATAATAATTAATAAGGAAACAAGACGCAAAACTGTAATATTAATCACACACGTGAGTTAAGTTAGAGTACTGAATAGTGTGCTAAAAAGGGCACAAACCCCATAAACTATCACAAAGTTCTGAAGTGGGCCTTTAATAAATTAGCATGTGCTTTGATACATTTAGTTTCATTTTCATATCTTACCTGAATCCTGTTTACCAACAAAATTGGTCTTAGAATGGACCTCGTTAAATTAACAAATAGTTTATTTTCGTAAATAGCTGTATACACGTTACAATAAATACCTCAGAACAAGTATAATTACAACTAATTTAATCAAAGTCAGGACGGTCAACTACCCTCTAAACAAGCGCCATCTTGTGAATGATCTGTATAATAATATTACACCTGGAAACTGTTTCCACAGGTTTATTTTGAATTTCACGCAAAGCTTCACGAGACTAATTTAGCAGTGTAAGACTAGAGGGAAGGAAGCTAGTCATCACCCCCCACCGCCAACTCTTGGGGTACTCTTTTACCAACGAATGGTTATAACCCCACCACGGCTGAAAGGGTGAGCATGTTTGGTGTGATGGGATTCGAATCCCCGACCTCAAATTACGAGTCGAGTGCCTTATCCACATGGTCATGGACCTGTTTTCTAGTATCTTTTCTGAGTTTTGATTAGTGTAGATTAAGTTTATACCAGAGAAATTTATAAAACGTTTAATAAGTTCATGTACCAAACTTTTCAGAAGTTTTGTTTTAATCGATTTCTCAACAAAGAAGAAACTTTTTAACATCAACAAATATTCAGTTTGTGCAATTTTAATGCTTTTAAAAATAAAAAAATACATGAAACATGATCATTTTAACTTCATAAATTTATGTTGTTGTTGCTAAGCTCATAGCAACATAATGGGATATCTGTATTTTTAGTATAAGTTTGCTGACGCATTGTGGAGCAACCGTTGAGCTGCTTTATAAACAACAAATATTACTTATACAATGTACACACAGAATACAGCGCTGTGTAACGTATTCTATTGTTGCGCGACTTCCTCTTGATTATTTATAAAATATTACGCTAATTCTAGTTCACTTTACGTTAGAGAAAACGAATTATTTTGTTTCTTCAATAATGTTTCATACAGGCTGCGTTCACTGGGAGGACTTACCGAAAAGAAATAAAAACATATTCAGCACGAATTCAGAAACTAATGAACGAATAAGTTACAAAATATAATTCACGTTATTTACACGCAAATGTTTCTTTCTAACTGATAAATAAAAAACATGCTGGCTACGTAACTTTGTTTGTTTGTAATTACACAATGCTACACATTGGGCTATCTATGCATTGCCCACCGTGGATATCAAAACCCATATTGTAGCGTTGTAAGTCCGCAAATATATCGCTGTGCCACTGGAAGTCAATTAACTTTCTCACTGAATCAAAGACAAACAGAATCACTAACATTAACTACACCATGCAGTCCAGAATTTTTAACATCGATCTAGTTTGCTACATAATACAGGTAGTTCCATGATTCCACTGAAGCCTAAATTTTCTTGAAACTTCAAGACTTATATAAACTCTTCTAGTGAACAGAAAATTACAATATTAAAAATACAGGCCACAACATTAGAAACACTAAGTTAAATATGGACACTAAAAGAAGCGGAATGGTCAGACGTATATTTTATTGCTTTCTAATTTTTGAAACATCTATATTACATAAAGTAACGGCCCGGCATGGCTAGGTGGTTAAGGCACTGACTCACAATCCGAGGGTTGTGGGTTCCAATACCCGTCACTCCAAATATGTTCGCCCTTTCAGCCGTGGGGCGTTATAATGACGGTCAATCCCACTATTCGTTGGTAAAAGAGTATCCCAAAGTTGGCGGTGGGTGGTGATGACTAGCTGCGTTCCCTCTAGTCGTGCCCCCTAGTGGCTCATGGAAGTATCCTCTGCGGACTTACAACGCTAAAACCGGGTTACGATACCCGTGGTGGGTAGAGCGCAGCATAGCCCATTCTGTAGCTTTGTGCTGAATTCAAAAGAACAACAACAACCCTCTAGTCGTACACTGCAAAATTAAAGACGGCTAGCGTAGACACCTCGAGTAGTTTTATGCGAAGTTCAAACAAACAAACAAACATTTAGTCCATTGGATATTTAATCATTTGTTGTTTTGTTACGAACAAACCAGCATTATAGAGGGCAGCACAGTTTTGTGTTTAAGTGCAAAAAGACAGCAACAAGAAAACTAAAGTTGACATTCAATCCATAGGTTAATTTAATGTTTGTATTACAGCAGAACCCACCAGTAAGAGATTAGTTCCTCGCTAGTACAACGGTAAGTCTACTAGTTTACAGCGCTAAAATCAGGAGTTCGATCCCCTCGGTGGACTCAGAGCAGATAACTCAGTGTGCCTTGTCGAGTGTTTATGTTTCTATGTTATATCAAAGACAGTGCAGTAACTCAGCGACCATTTATTGTAAAAAGATAAAATATCTCTTAGCCTCCTAGCGGGCTTATCACTTTAAAGATCAAACTATTTCTCTTCAATAATTAAAATAATTACAGAATATGGATCGTACAGTATTTTGCTAACAATATTTTTTATTTAGTCCTTTTGTTTGTTTTGAATTTTGCGCAAAGGGAAATAAGAGATATCTGCGCTAACCGTCCTTAATTTTGCAGTGAGGGGATTAGATACTAGAGAAGAGCATTGAACGTGCTCTTCAGTGGCACAGCGATATATCTGCGGGCACACACCGCTAGAAACTGGATTTTGATATCCATGGTGGGCAAAACACAGATTGTTTGTTTGTTTTGGAATATCGCACAAAGCTACTGAGCGCTATCTGTGCTAGCCGTCCCCACTTAGCAGTGTAAGACTAGAGGGAAGGCAGCTAGTCATCACCACCCACCGCCAACTCTTGGGCTACTTTTACCAACGAATAGTGGGATTGACCGTCACATTATAACGCCCCCACGGCTGGGAGGGCGAGCATGTTTAGCGCGACGCGGGCGCGAACCCGCAAGTGTCCAGATTACGAGTCGCACGCCTTACGCGCTTGGCCATGCCAGGCCCAATCATCTACTGACAAGTGAAGAAGTCTAACAGAAACCCTCGTATCCAATACTATAAGTTGTCAGGATATTGACAAACGTCTTCTATATCAAAATATTATTTATATGTACGTATTAAAAATAACACAATTTGTGTTCTGTGTTTAAAAGGACAATTCAGTAACTGTAACTAACAAAAACACGTTGTTTAATGTACACACATAACGTACAATCTACACACACATAATGAAAGCGCGACAACACAATTTAATAAACACAGATTGAACTGAAAACAACGCGTCTTTTGTGTTGTTAACAACATTTTGTTTACATCACTAAATAATCATTTTATAATTAGCACAGAACTCAGTACCTAGAACTAGATCTGAACTAACGTAAAGTAAAATAGTGACTGCGCTAATTTACTACTTTTTTGTACAGCGTACGTTTTAAAGCAGACTACAGCGCCCCAGTGGTTCAGTGAAAGTATGAAAGCTTATAATGCTAAAATCGTATTTAATACCTCAAACAGGCACAACACAGATAGCCCATTTTTCATCATATGGCAAGTATTATAACTTAAGATCTTCCGGGGATTTACTGGAGACCTTTGGAGACGAGCGGATTACTCAGAAACAGTTGTTTCTAATCCCCTGCACGTGGGGCTGTACTGGAAAGTTTGTGGTTAAGGCTGTAGCAAATGTGTGCTGGCAAGACAAGGTTGAGGAAACTTGGTTTCTGGGTTGAATACTTGTAGAAGATAGAAGTTATAAGATACATTTCCTGTTCTCTTTTCTGAGGTTAAAACCAAAAGAATCCAACGACACATGTTGGATTTATGGCCCTTCATGGATGTGAGGTCAATAAGTCCTATGACTGGAGAAGTTACTGTAAGGAGTACCCCCCTACAAAACCTACTTCCACTGGTCAAGCGCCGAATATTCTACCTGACCTGTGTTCAATGAAACCAGAATGGTATTGAGGCTACTTGAAAATGAAAGAGGGAGTGATGGACACAGAAGAAAAATGAAATTTGACTGACTAAGGCAGAAGAATTTTCTTTTCTAGGGCAGCAGAACTTTGTTTTTCAGGGCAGCAATTTGTCTTGTGGGACAATGTAAATGTTCATTGCTGGAGATATCCCATTATGTTAGGTTTGCCCTTTATGACATAGACGAGGGGCAAATTTTGATTGTGATTATTCAAGTAAAGTCATTCACATTTTATAAATTGTTTTAGGTATTGCATATTAAAAGAAGGAACAAAAGTAATCTTTTCTAACAGTTATTTCAGCCAACTAGTGTTTGAATACCTAGAAGGTTAAGGATGATGCAAAGAATTTGATGATCTCGACTAACATGTAAACACGAATACAGTGGTTATGAATACAGTTATTTAATTCAGTTTGTCCAGAGAGAAGACTGACCAAGTGGTAGTACTTCTATAAGCTAATCAGTATGTTAGTCAATACTTGTTGTAACTCAATAAACCTTCTACTAAACTTCTTTAGTGTTTGTGTGTTTTTCTTATACGGGCTATCTGCTGAGTCCACCGAGGGGAATCAAACCCTTGATTTTAACGTTGTAAATCCGTAAACTTACTACTGTGCCAATTGGGGATTCATTAGTGTATCTAGGCTAAATACAATTTCAGAACTTACGTTAAAAGATTTGTTTCTAAAGCCAGGCCTACAATGCGCGAAGTAAACGTATCGTGTAGTAAATATTATCGAAAAAATAAATAATTCTTTGTCCTTACGTGGACTGGACTTAACATTTTTGTTATCAAATACTCTATAAGGAAATCGTCTAAAACATAATAAATTACTACAATATTATGGAATACATTAAGTAGACAAACAAAACCGGACAACAGATAAACGTAAAAAAGTCAGTTGAAGCAACCGAACAACTGTGGGAAAGTAAAAGGAGGTAAAACAAAATAAAATTAATTAGTAATTTTACAGAAACTTTAAACTTAATAATTAACTAATTTATTATGTGCAGTATTAACTTGGGCTAATTAAAAATAAAGACATAGAGCTACACTCTGCAGCACTCGATGTTAACCACATACAGTATTTAGGAAGATAACCAGTCTTAACAGTAAGAACGTAATCATGTGTATTGTTTTTATTATCCTCAATAGGAGAATAATAATCAAATTATCTAACGTCGTCCACATAACAAAATAAATTTTAACTTTTTATTGAGTCTAGGGCGATCAGGGAGATAAAGTCACGTTTAGGGTTAGTTTAAATACGTTTAGGGTTAGCTTCAATACATTTAAGGTTAGTTTCAATACCAACAAGCATCTCCCTCCTATTCTGCCGCTCCTGAATGTTGGTAGTTAGAATATTTAAGAAACTGAAACTTGAATTTCGAAGCTTTATTAAGTAATATAACTTTTTAAAGTCTCACATATTCAATGTACTTGTCAAGGTCATAAATTCAAAAATATAGCCTTTCATCTGAACCGGAGATAATTCTTAGTTATGCCTTTATCAGTAGGCCTAAATCTTCAGCCTAGAATTCCGTGTAAAACTCGTACGGTAAAGAAAAAATAATTAATTAACTACTGTAACAGATTTACTGTTATACATTCATCTTAGTGCCTACATTTGATTCAGTTAGTTTCCTTTTATGGTAATGACATATATTGTTGGCTATGTATTGTACAAGTCCTGCCTGTTCTTGAAAATTGTAGAAGATTCTTAAGTGTAAGAATCAACAACATACTAGGTGTTTGTGTAATACTGGTGATTGGTAATACTGTTGCCAAGCAAGTTTACTTTTAATTTCATTTACATGGTTAATCCATGTTAACTTTGAATCATAGGTTAGGCCTAGAAATTTTGCCGATGTGACAGTCTGAAGTAATGTTCCATTCATATATATTTCAGACTGTAGTTTTTTGTATTTTGTCAGCTTTGTAAAAACGACAAGTTGTGTTTTTGCTGTATTTATTTTTATTCTGTATTTTTGACAGTATTCGCTTATTCTAGTTAGTTGTGGTTGTATGTTTGTGGCTACTAATGTTGGTGTTGTAGCATTTTTTTCCAGACTGCCACATCATTAGTGAACTATGGGGAGAATCCATGATTAGGATCCTTCATTGTCAAATTGTTTCCGTACATGATGAAGAGTATAGGGCTAACCACCCCTCCATGAGGGACACCAGCTTCTGGAGTAAAGTACTCTGAAAAGATTCCCTCTACATTTTCTGTTTACCAGAAAGTTAGATAACCAGTGAAGAATTCCACGTGGTAGTCACGTTTCATGTGTACGGAACGTAGACCATTGTGCCATACAGTGTTAAATACTGTTAGTCAGTTAGTCTGACTAAATGTTCAATTGTTTCTCTAAATTTTCTGAAACCATTTTGCTCTTCAGGTAACTTAGAAGTTATTTCCAAGTATGTGGAGAGTCTATTGCTAATTATGCGTTCTACAATTTTGCCTACACAGCTGGTCAAGTTGACTGGTCGGTAGCTATTAGGTTTATTGGCTGACTTTTCTTCCTTGTGGAACGTTAATACATTAGCATGCTTCCAAAAAACTAGTATGTATCAAGAGGATAGTGATAAGTTGAAAAGTGCTTTTAGGTGGTCAAACAATTTCGGAGTGCCCTTTTTTAGAAAGAAGGCTTGTATCTCATCTTCACCAAGAGATTTGTTTTTTGTATTTTTTTATTGCTTCATGAAGTTCGTATATGGATATTTCTTTCGCTAGGATCGTGTCTTCGTAGTTTGTTATGTGTATTGTGTTTGTCTTAGATATATTTGTTGGGAAAATTGGTTCAAATTGTTCTTTATTGTTTAATATATAATTTGTGACTTTGTTTTAAATGTATTCTGTGATTGGTGTTTCAAAGTTCCGACTTTTTCTTTATTTATATATGTTCTTGTATTATTGAACTCAAGTGTAGGATGTTTCATTGCGGCTGAATTGTTGGTAAGTCGTCTAAAGGTGTGTCCAGAATTTTCTCGGGTCAGTTTATCGTTTAATATATATGCAAAAACGGCTCGTTTGGGTTGAGAAACTGAGTGTCGGAATGTAGAGGGCGGTGTTAGATGTTACACAACCCCTTCCAAACATGTGGTCAGCTTCGTCAGTTACCTCTTCCTTTCTTTGTGTACCTGATGATGACCGAAGAAGGTCGAAACGTTGTTCGCTCTTCTACGTAAAATATTTTCTCAACCCAAACGAGCCGTTTTTACATATATATTTTTCTCTACAAGTGGGTTTTCTCGACATCACTGAGTTTTATCGTTTAATTTTGAACAGAAATTGTCCCATTTATCTTGTTTTTGTAGTTTTATTTGTGCTCTGATGTGATTCCTTATATTGTTTATTTGTGTTTTGGTTTCTCTGTTTCTTGTTATCATGAAATGTTTTCTTAACTTCTTCGTTTTTTGATTAGGGTTATTATTTCGTGTTTCGTTTTCATGTGTTATTTGTTGTTTTATGGTTTTGTTTCGGTATAGTTTTATTGGTCTCTGTTTGAATGCACACCGTTATTGTTTGACGGTAATTATCCAATTCAAAATGGTTTATTACTTCTTCTAAAACATTGTTTGGTAATTGATTGCTAATTTGTTTTATTATAATCGATTTTTAATGGGAGGCAAGATCGAAGACACAATATATTAGTAGATGGTGGGTATTAACATCTCTTCCCATCTGAAACTCTATTAGCTTCTGGCTCATATTGTATGCGCTAAGACACAAATCCAGTATGTCACTAGTGTTAGTGGCGTACGTTGTGTGTGTGTGTGTGAGGGTTATCATTCAGTATGGTTTTATTATTATCATCTATCAACTGTAAGAGACTCCTTCCATTATTGTTTGTATAGCTGCATCCAAAGTTAACATTTTTACTGTTGAGATCTCCAATGACTATAGAGTTATGGTTGCGGGAAAATATGTTGTTGAGTAATGCTATGTCTAGTTACCTAAGTGGTGAACAGTATATTCCTGTTCGTTATTACTGCTCATACTGATTTCTCTGACTGACAGATCACTATGCCTCTGTTTTCGTCATTTTTTGTTCATTCCGTCTTTCCTTATTGTTGTGTAGTTTGGTATCTTAAATCTATTGCTGTATATTAAAGTTTCGTTTACTATTATAATGTGGTGGTTAGTTTCTTGTATAAGGTCTTCAACTCGTGTTTCTTGGAAGCAATTGCACCTTGGATGCTGATATATATCACTGTGAACTTTATGTTGTCAGTAGGTATCCCGTAGGTGTTGCTATTATGTGTGGTATATGAGGTATCCGGTAAGTGTTATTATGTGTGGTATATAAGGTATAATGTGTTTTTTTTCACGAAGTTGATTGTCATATCGATATAGTTCAAATTATAAAGTAATATTATTGTTTGTTTGTTTTAAGTTTTGCGTAAACCTACATGAGGGCTATCTGCGTTAGCCGTCCCTAATTTAGCAGTGTAAGACAAGAGGGAAGGAAGCTAGTCATCATCACCAACCGCAAACTCTTAGGCTACTCTTTTACCAACGAATAGTGGGACTGACCGTCACATTATAACACCCCCACGGCTGAAAAGGCAAGCATGTTTGGTGTGTCGGGGATTCCAACCCGCAATCCTCAGATTGTGAGTTGAGTATCTTAACCACCTGGCCATACCGAACCAATATTATTGTTGCAACGAATGCTGTACGAATTTATTGTAAAATACACTATAGTTGTTAGTACATTATTGAAAATACTATAGGAATAAAAGTTTCTTCTCAGTGATGACGAGAAACCCACTTGTTGAGAAATTTATATGCAAAAACGGCTCGTTTGGGCTGAGAAAACACTTTACATAGAAGGTCGAAACGTTGTTCGCTCTTCTATGTAAAGTGTTTTCTCAGCCCAAACGAGCCGTTTTTGCATATAAAAGTTTCTTCTGTTTAGATGTTCAGTAATTTTCTCACAACTGACAATTTTGACATGTTAGATGTTTGAAGAAACTCATAACAGTTGACTGTTTTATTGTTGTTATTTGCTTTTTTTCCAGTCCTCTTAATTTATCCATTGCCATGTCACGTGACGTGACGAGAAAACTCTCTATGGCGAAAAAACATTACAATCTGAACTAAAACAGCATCGTCTACAAAAATACTTAATGTACTAAACCTGCAAGTAAGAAGGAGATAAGAAAAGAGATTATCTTGTAGATAAACATTTTATAATAGAAGTCCAGAACATGACACTTTAGTTGTAGCTAAACATCTTATATAGAAATCCAAAACAAGACACTTTAGTTGTAGATAAACATTTTATACTAAAGGTCCAGAACATGACACTTTAGTTGTAGCTAAACATTTTATACTAGAGGTCCAGAACAAGACACTTTAGTTGTAGAAAAACATTTTATATTAGAAATCCAAAACAAGACACTTTAGTTGTAGCTGAACATTTTATACTAGAGGTCCGAACAAATCACTTTAGTTGTAGCTGAACATTTTATATAGAAATCCAAAACAAGACATTTTAGTTGTAGCTAAACATTTTATATAGAAATCCAAAACAAGACACTTTAGTTGTAGATAAACATTTTATACAAGAGGTCCAGAACAAGACACTTTAGTTGTAGATAAACATTTTATACTAGAGGTCCAGAACAAGACACTTTAGTTGTAGCTAAACATTTTATACTAGAGGTCCAGAACAAGACACTTTAGTTGTAACTAAATATTTTATACTAGAGGTCCAGAACATGACACTTTAGTTGTAGTTAAACATTTTATAGTAGAGGTCCAGAACAAATCACTTTAGTTGTAACTAAACATTTTATATTAGAAATCCAAAACAAGACACTTTAGTTGTAGCTAGACATTTTATACTAGAGGTCCAGAACATGACACTTTAGTTGTAGCTAAACATTTTATACTAGAGGTCCAGAACAAAACACTTTAGTTGTAGCTAAACATTTTATATAGAAATCCAAAACACGGCACTTTAGTTGTATATAAACATTTTATACTAGAGGCCCAGAACAAGACACTTTAGTTGTAGCTAAACATTTTATACTAAAGGTCCAGAATATGACACTTTAGTTGTAGCTAAACATTTTATACTAGAGGTCCAGAACAAGACACTTTAGTTGTAGATAAACATTTTATACTAAAGGTCCAGAACAAGACACTTTAGTTGTAGTTAAACATTTTATACTAGAGGTCCAGAACAAATCACTTTAGTTGTAACTAAACATTTTATATTAGAAATACAAAACAAGACACTTTAGTTGTAGATAAACATTTTATACTAGAGGTCCAGAACATGACACTTTAGTTGTAGCTAAACATTTTATACTAGAGGTCCAGAACAAAATACTTTAGTTGTAGCTAAACATTTTATGCTCGAAGTCCAGAACAAGACACTTTAGTTGTAGATAAACATTTTATACTAGAGGTCCAGAACAAAACATTTTAGTTGTAGCTAAACATTTTATGCTAGAAGTCCAGAACAAGACACTTTAGTTGTAGCTAAACATTTTAAACTAGAGGTCCAGAACAAGACACTTTAGTTGTAGATAAACATTTTATACTAGAGGTCCAGAACATGACACTTTAGTTGTAGCTAAACATTTTATACTAGAGGTCCGAACAAATCACTTTAGTTGTAACTAAACATTTTAAATTAGAAATCCAAACCAAGACACTTTAGTTGTAGCTAGACATTTTATACTAGAGGTCCAGAACATGACACTTTAGTTGTAGCTAAACATTTTATACTAGAGGTCCAGAACAAGACACTTTAGTTGTGGATAAACATTTTATACTAGAGGTCCAGAACATCACACTTTAGTTGTAGCTAGACATTTTATACTAGAGGTCCAGAACAAGACACTTTAGTTGTAGATAAACATTTTATACTAAAGGTCCAGAACAAGACACTTTAGTTGTAGATAAACATTTTATACTAAGGGTCCAGAATATGACACTTTAGTTGTAGATAAACATTTTATACTAAAGGTCCAGAACAAGACACTTTAGTTGTAACTAAATATTTTATACTAGAGGTCCAGAACATGACACTTTAGTTGTAGTTAAACATTTTATAGTAGAGGTCCAGAACAAATCACTTTAGTTGTAACTAAACATTTTATATTAGAAATCCAAAACAAGACACTTTAGTTGTAGCTAGACATTTTATACTAGAGGTCCAGAACATGACACTTTAGTTGTAGCTAAACATTTTATACTAGAGATCCAGAACAAAACACTTTAGTTGTAGCTAAACATTTTATATAGAAATCCAAAACAAGACACTTTAGTTGTAGATAAACATTTTATACTAGAAGTCCAGAACAAGACACTTTAGTTGTAGCTAAACATTTTATACTAAAGGTCCAGAATATGACACTTTAGTTGTAGCTAAACATTTTATACTAGAGGTCCATAACAAGACACTTTAGTTGTAGATAAACATTTTATACTAAAGGTCCAGAACAAGACACTTTAGTTGTAGTTAAACATTTTATACTAGAGGTCCAGAACAAATCACTTTAGTTGTAACTAAACATTTTATATTAGAAATCCAAAACAAGACATTTTAGTTGTAGCTAGACATTTTATACTAGAAGTCCAGAACATGACACTTTAGTTGTAGCTAAACATTTTATACTAGAGGTCCAGAACAAAATACTTTAGTTGTAGCTGAACATTTTATATAGAAATCCAAAACAAGACATTTTAGTTGTAGATAAACATTTTATACTAGAGGTCCAGAACAAGACACTTTAGTTGTAGCTAAACATTTTATGCTCGAAGTCCAGAACAAGACACTTTAGTTGTAGCTAAACATTTTATACTAGAGGTCCAGAACAAGACACTTTAGTTGTAGATAAACATTTTATACTAGAGGTCCAGAACATGACACTTTAGTTGTAGCTAAACATTTTATACTAGAGGTCCAGAACAAGACACTTTAGTTGTAGAAAAACATTTTATATTAGAAATCCAAAACAAGACACTTTAGTTGTAGCTAAACATTTTATACTAGAGGTCCGAACAAATCACTTTAGTTGTAACTAAACATTTTAAATTAGAAATCCAAAACAAGACACTTTAGTTGTAGCTAGACATTTTATACTAGAGGTCCAGAACATGACACTTTAGTTGTAGCTAAACATTTTATACTAGAGGTCCAGAACAAGACACTTTAGTTGTGGATAAACATTTTATACTAGAGGTCCAGAACATCACACTTTAGTTGTAGCTAGACATTTTATACTAGAGGTCCAGAACAAGACACTTTAGTTGTAACTAAATATTTTATACTAGAGGTCCAGAACATGACACTTTAGTTGTAGTTAAACATTTTATAGTAGAGGTCCAGAACAAATCACTTTAGTTGTAACTAAACATTTTATATTAGAAATCCAAAACAAGACACTTTAGTTGTAGCTAGACATTTTATACTAGAGGTCCAGAACATGACACTTTAGTTGTAGCTAAACATTTTATACTAGAGATCCAGAACAAAACACTTTAGTTGTAGCTAAACATTTTATATAGAAATCCAAAACAAGACTCTTTAGTTGTAGATAAACATTTTATACTAGAGGTCCAGAACAAAACACTTTAGTTGTAGCTAAACATTTTATACTAAAGGTCCAGAATACGACACATTAGTTGTAGCTAAACATTTTATACTAGAGGTCCAGAACATGACACTTTAGTTGTAGCTAAACATTTTATACTAGAGATCCAGAACAAAATACTTTAGTTGTAGCTGAACATTTTATATAGAAATCTAAAACAAGACATTTTAGTTGTAGATAAACATTTTATACTAGAGGTCCAGAACAAGACACTTTAGTTGTAGCTAAACATTTTATGCTCGAAGTCCAGAACAAGACACTTTAGTTGTAGCTAAACATTTTACACTAGAGGTCCAGAACAAGACACTTTAGTTGTAGATAAACATTTTATACTAGAGGTCCAGAACATGACACTTTAGTTGTAGCTAAACATTTTATACTAGAGGTCCAGAACAAGACACTTTAGTTCTAGAAAAACATTTTATATTAGAAATCCAAAACAAGACACTTTAGTTGTAGCTAAACATTTTATACTAGAGGTCCGAACAAATCACTTTAGTTGTAACTAAACATTTTAAATTAGAAATCCAATAACAAGACACTTTAGTTGTAGCTAGACATTTTATACTAGAGGTCCAGAACATGACACTTTAGTTGTAGATAAACATTTTATACTAAAGGTCCAGAACAAGACACTTTAGTTGTAGATATACATTTTATACTAAGGGTCCAGAATATGACACTTTAGTTGTAGATAAACATTTTATACTAAAGGTCCAGAACAAGACACTTTAGTTGTAACTAAACATTTTATACTAGAGGTCCAGAACATGACACTTTAGTTGTAGTTAAACATTTTATACTAGAGGTCCAGAACAAATCACTTTAGTTGTAACTAAACATTTTATATTAGAAATCCAAAACAAGACACTTTAGTTGTAGCTAGACATTTTATACTAGAGGTCCAGAACATGACACTTTAGTTGTAGCTAAACATTTTATACTAGAGATCCAGAACAAAACACTTTAGTTGTAGCTAAACATTTTATATAGAAATCCAAAACAAGACTCTTTAGTTGTAGATAAACATTTTATACTAGAGGTCCAGAACAAAACACTTTAGTTGTAGCTAAACATTTTATACTAAAGGTCCAGAATACGACACTTTAGTTGTAGCTAAACATTTTATACTAGAGGTCCATAACAAGACACTTTAGTTGTAGATAAACATTTTATACTAAAGGTCCAGAACAAGACACTTTAGTTGTAGTTAAACATTTTATACTAGAGGTCCAGAACAAATCACTTTAGTTGTAACTAAACATTTTATATTAGAAATCCAAAACAAGACACTTTAGTTGTAGCTAGACATTTTATACTAGAAGTCCAGAACATGACACTTCGGTTGTAGCTAAACATTTTATACTAGAGGTCCAGAACAAAATACTTTAGTTGTAGCTAAACATTTTATATAGAAATCTAAAACAAGACATTTTAGTTGTAGATAAACATTTTATACTAGAGGTCCAGAACAAGACACTTTAGTTGTAGCTAAACATTTTATGCTCGAAGTCCAGAACAAGACACTTTAGTTGTAGCTAAACATTTTAAACTAGAGGTCCGGAACAAGACACTTTAGTTGTAGATAAACATTTTATACTAGAGGTCCAGAACAAAACACTTTAGTTGTAGATAAACATTTTATACTAAAGGTCCAGAACAAGACACTTTAGTTGTAGTTAAACATTTTATACTAGAGGTCCAGAACAAATCACTTTAGTTGTAACTAAACATTTTATATTAGAAATCCAAAACAAGACACTTTAGTTGTAGCTAGACATTTTATACTAGAGGTCCAGAACATGACACTTTAGTTGTAGATAAACATTTTATACTAGAGGTCCAGAACAAAATACTTTAGTTGTAGCTGAACATTTTATATAGAAATCTAAAACAAGACATTTTAGTTGTAGATAAACATTTTATACTAGAGGTCCAGAACAAGACACTTTAGTTGTAGCTAAACATTTTATACTAGAGGTCCAGAACAAGACACTTTAGTTGTAGCTAAACATTTTATACTAGAGGTCCAGAACAAGACACTTTAGTTGTAGATAAACATTTTATACTAGAGGTCCAGAACATGACACTTTAGTTGTAGCAAAACATTTTATACTAGAGGTCCAGAACAAAACACTTTAGTTGTAGCTAAACATTTTATATAGAAATCCAAAACAAGACACTTTAGTTGTAGATAAACATTTTATACTAGAGGTCCAGAACAAGACACTTTAGTTGTAGATAAACATTTTATACTAGAGGTCCAGAACAAGACACTTTAGTTGTAGCTAAACATTTTATACTAGAGGTCCAGAACATGACACTTTAGTTGTAGCTAAACATTTTATACTAGAGGTCCAGAACATGACACTTTAGTTGTAGCTAAACATTTTATACTAGAGGTCCAGAACAAGACACTTTAGTTGTAGCTAAACATTTTATACTAAAGGTCCAGAACAAGACACTTTAGTTGTAGCTAAACATTTTATACTAGAGGTCCAGAACAAAATCACTTTAGTTGTAACTAAACATTTTATATTAGAAATCCAAACAAGACACTTTAGTTGTAGCTAAACATTTTATACTAGAGGTCCAGAACATGACACTTTAGTTGTAGCTAAACATTTTATACTAGAGGTCCAGAACAAGACACTTTAGTTGTAGATAAACATTTTATACTAGAGGTCCAGAACATCACACTTTAGTTGTAGCTAAACATTTTATACTAGAGGTCCAGAACAAGACACTTTAGTTGTAGATAAACATTTTATACTAAAGGTCCAGAACAAGACACTTTAGTTGTAGATAAACATTTTATACTAAGGGTCCAGAATATGACACTTTAGTTGTAGATAAACATTTTATACTAAAGGTCCAGAACAAGACACTTTAGTTGTAACTAAATATTTTATACTAGAGGTCCAGAACATGACACTTTAGTTGTAGTTAAACATTTTATACTAGAGGTCCAGAACAAATCACTTTAGTTGTAACTAAACATTTTATATTAGAAATCCAAAACAAGACACTTTAGTTGTAGCTAGACATTTTATACTAGAGGTCCAGAACATGACACTTTAGTTGTAGCTAAACATTTTATACTAGAGGTCCAGAACAAAACACTTTAGTTGTAGCTAAACATTTTATATAGAAATCCAAAACAAGACATTTTAGTTGTAGATAAACATTTTATACTAGAGGTCCAGAACAAGACACTTTAGTTGTAGCTAAACATTTTATACTAAAGGTCCAGAATATGACACTTTAGTTGTAGCTAAACATTTTATACTAGAGGTCCAGAACAAGACACTTTAGTTGTAGATAAACATTTTATACTAAAGGTCCAGAACAAGACACTTTAGTTGTAGTTAAACATTTTATACTAGAGGTCCAGAACAAATCACTTTAGTTGTAACTAAACATTTTATATTAGAAATCCAAAACAAGACACTTTAGTTGTAGCTAGACATTTTATACTAGAAGTCCAGAACATGACACTTTGGTTGTAGCTAAACATTTTATACTAGAGGTCCAGAACAAAATACTTTAGTTGTAGCTAAACATTTTATATAGAAATCCAAAACAAGACATTTTAGTTGTAGATAAACATTTTATACTAGAGGTCCAGAACAAGACACTTTAGTTGTAGCTAAACATTTTATGCTCGAAGTCCAGAACAAGACACTTTAGTTGTAGCTAAACATTTTACACTAGAAATCCAGAACAAGACACTTTAGTTGTAGATAAACATTTTATACTAGAGGTCCAGAACATGACACTTTAGTTGTAGCTAAACATTTTATACTAGAGGTCCAGAACAAGACACTTTAGTTGTAGAAAAACATTTTATATTAGAAATCCAAAACAAGACACTTTAGTTGTAGCTAAACATTTTATACTAGAGGTCCGAACAAATCACTTTAGTTGTAACTAAACATTTTAAATTAGAAATCCAAAACAAGACACTTTAGTTGTAGCTAGACATTTTATACTAGAGGTCCAGAACATGACACTTTAGTTGTAGCTAGACATTTTATACTAGAGGTCCAGAACAAGACACTTTACTTGTGGATAAACATTTTATACTAGAGGTCCAGAACATCACACTTTAGTTGTAGCTAGACATTTTATACTAGAGGTCCAGAACAAGACACTTTAGTTGTAGATAAACATTTTATACTAAAGGTCCAGAACAAGACACTTTAGTTGTAGATAAACATTTTATACTAAGGGTCCAGAATATGACACTTTAGTTGTAGATAAACATTTTATACTAAAGGTCCAGAACAAGACACTTTAGTTGTAACTAAACATTTTATACTAGAGGTCCAGAACATGACACTTTAGTTGTAGTTAAACATTTTATACTAGAGGTCCAGAACAAATCACTTTAGTTGTAACTAAACATTTTATATTAGAAATCCAAAACAAGACACTTTAGTTGTAGCTAGACATTTTATACTAGAGGTCCAGAACATGACACTTTAGTTGTAGCTAAACATTTTATACTAGAGGTCCAGAACAAAACACTTTAGTTGTAGCTAAACATTTTATATAGAAATCCAAAACAAGACACTTTAGTTGTAGATAAACATTTTATACTAGAGGTCCAGAACAAAACACTTTAGTTGTAGCTAAACATTTTATACTAAAGGTCCAGAATATGACACTTTAGTTGTAGCTAAACATTTTATACTAGAGGTCCAGAACAAGACACTTTAGTTGTAGATAAACATTTTATACTAAAGGTCCAGAACAAGACACTTTAGTTGTAGTTAAACATTTTATACTAGAGGTCCAGAACAAATCACTTTAGTTGTAACTAAACATTTTATATTAGAAATCCAAAACAAGACACTTTAGTTGTAGCTAGACATTTTATACTAGAGGTCCAGAACATGACACTTTAGTTGTAGCTAAACATTTTATACTAGAGGTCCAGAACAAAACACTTTAGTTGTAGCTAAACATTTTATATAGAAATCTAAAACAAGACATTTTAGTTGTAGATAAACATTTTATACTAGAGGTCCAGAACAAGACACTTTAGTTGTAGCTAAACATTTTATGCTCGAAGTCCAGAACAAGACACTTTAGTTGTAGCTAAACATTTTAAACTAGAGGTCCGGAACAAGACACTTTAGTTGTAGATAAACATTTTATACTAGAGGTCCAGAACATGACACTTTAGTTGTAGCAAAACATTTTATACTAGAGGTCCAGAACAAAAACTTTAGTTGTAGCTAAACATTTTATACTAGAAATCCAAAACAAGACACTTTAGTTGTAGATAAACATTTTATACTAGAGGTCCAGAACAAGACACTTTAGTTGTAGCTAAACATTTTATATTAGAAATCCAAAACAAGACACTTTAGTTGTAGCTAAACATTTTATACTAGAGGTCCAGAACATGACACTTTAGTTGTAGCTAAACATTTTATACTAGAGGTCCAGAACAAGACACTTTAGTTGTAGCTAAACATTTTATACTAGAGGTCCAGAACATGACACTTTAGTTGTAGCTAAACATTTTATACTAGAGGTCCAGAACAAGACACTTTAGTTGTAGCTAAACATTTTATACTAGAGGTCCAGAACATGACACTTTAGTTGTAGCTAAACATTTTATACTAGAGGTCCAGAACAAGACACTTTAGTTGTAGATAAACATTTTATACTAAAGGTCCAGAACAAGACACTTTAGTTGTAGTTAAACATTTTATACTAGAGGTCCAGAACAAATCACTTTAGTTGTAACTAAACATTTTATATTAGAAATCCAAAACAAGACACTTTAGTTGTAGCTAGACATTTTATACTAGAGGTCCAGAACATGACACTTTAGTTGTAGCTAAACATTTTATACTAGAGGTCCAGAACAAAACACTTTAGTTGTAGCTAAACATTTTATATAGAAATCCAAAACAAGACATTTTAGTTGTAGATAAACATTTTATACTAGAGGTCCAGAACAAGACACTTTAGTTGTAGCTAAACATTTTATACTAGAAGTCCAGAACAAGACACTTTAGTTGTAGCTAAACATTTTATACTAGAGGTCCAGAACAAGACACTTTAGTTGTAGATAAACATTTTATACTAGAGGTCCAGAACATGACACTTTAGTTGTAGCAAAACATTTTATACTAGAGGTCCAGAACAAAACACTTTAGTTGTAGCTAAACATTTTATATAGAAATCCAAAACAAGACACTTTAGTTGTAGATAAACATTTTATACTAGAGGTCCAGAACAAGACACTTTAGTTGTAGATAAACATTTTATACTAGAGGTCCAGAACAAGACACTTTAGTTGTAGCTAAACATTTTATACTAGAGGTCCAGAACATGACACTTTAGTTGTAGCTAAACATTTTATACTAGAGGTCCAGAATATGACACTTTAGTTGTAGCTAAACATTTTATACTAGAGGTCCAGAACAAGACACTTTAGTTGTAGCTAAACATTTTATACTAAAGGTCCAGAATATGACACTTTAGTTGTAGCTAAACATTTTATACTAGAGGTCCAGAACAAGACACTTTAGTTGTAGATAAACATTTTGTACTAGAGGTCCAGAACAAGACACTTTAGTTGTAGATAAACATTTTATACTAGAGGTCCAGAACATCACACTTTAGTTGTAGCTAAACATTTTATACTAGAGGTCCAGAACAAGACACTTTAGTTGTAGCTAAACATTTTATACTAAAGGTCCAGAATATGACACTTTAGTTGTAGCTAAACATTTTATACTAGAGGTCCAGAACATGACACTTTAGTTGTAGTTAAACATTTTATACTAGAGGTCCAGAACAAATCACTTTAGTTGTAACTAAACATTTTATATTAGAAATCCAAAACAAGACACTTTAGTTGTAGCTAGACATTTTATACTAGAGGTCCAGAACATGACACTTTAGTTGTAGCTAAACATTTTATACTAGAGGTCCAGAACAAAACACTTTAGTTGTAGCTAAACATTTTATATAGAAATCCAAAACAAGACACTTTAGTTGTAGATAAACATTTTATACTAGAGGTCCAGAACAAGACACTTTAGTTGTAGCTAAACATTTTATACTAAAGGTCCAGAACATGACATTTAGTTGTAGCTAAACATTTTATACTAGAGGTCCAGAACAAGACACTTTAGTTGTAGATAAACATTTTATACTAGAGGTCCAGAACAAGACACTTTAGTTGTAGATAAACATTTTATACTAGAGGTCCAGAACATCACACTTTAGTTGTAGCTAAACATTTTATACTAGAGGTCCGAACAAATCACTTTAGTTGTAGAAAAACATTTTATATTAGAAATCCAAAACAAGACACTTTAGTTGTAGCTAAACATTTTATACTAGAGGTCCAGAACAAATCACTTTAGTTGTAACTAAACATTTTATACTAGAAATCCAAAACAAGACACTTTAGTTGTAGCTAAACATTTTATACTGGAGGTCCAGAACATGACACTTTAGTTGTAGCTAAACATTTTATACTAAAGGTCCAGAACAAGATACTTTAGTTGTAGCTAAACATTTTATACTAAGGGTCCAGAATATGACACTTTAGTTGTAGCTAAACATTTTATACTAGAGGTCCAGAACAAGACACTTTAGTTGTAGATAAACATTTTATACTAGAGGTCCAGAACAAGACACTTTAGTTGTAGATAAACATTTTATACTAAAGGTCCAGAACAAGACACTTTAGTTGTAGTTAAACATTTTATACTAGAGGTCCAGAACAAATCACTTTAGTTGTAACTAAACATTTTATATTAGAAATCCAAAACAAGACACTTTAGTTGTAGCTAGACATTTTATACTAGAGTCCAGAACATGACACTTTAGTTGTAGCTAAACATTTTATACTAGAGGTCCAGAACAAAATACTTTAGTTGTAGCTGAACATTTTATATAGAAATCCAAAACAAGACATTTTAGTTGTAGATAAACATTTTATACTAGAGGTCCAGAACAAGACACTTTAGTTGTAGCTAAACATTTTATGCTAGAAGTCCAGAACAAGACACTTTAGTTGTAGCTAAACATTTTAAACTAGAGGTCCAGAACAAGACACTTTAGTTGTAGATAAACATTTTATACTAGAGGTCCAGAACATGACACTTTAGTTGTAGCTAAACATTTTATACTACAGGTCCAGAACAAAAACTTTAGTTGTTCCTAAACATTTTATATAGAAATCCAAAACAAGACACTTTAGTTGTAGATAAACATTTTATACTAGAGGTCCAGAACAAGACACTTTAGTTGTAGATAAACATTTTATACTAGAGGTCCAGAACAAGACACTTTAGTTGTAGCTAAACATTTTATACTAGAGGTCCAGAATATGACACTTTAGTTGTAGCTAAACATTTTATACTAGAGGTCCAGAACAAGACACTTTAGTTGTAGCTAAACATTTTATACTAGAGGTCCAGAACAAGACACTTTAGTTGTAGCTAAACATTTTATACTAAAGGTCCAGAATATGACACTTTAGTTGTAGCTAAACATTTTATACTAGAGGTCCAGAACAAGACACTTTAGTTGTAGATAAACATTTTATACTAGAGGTCCAGAACAAGACACTTTAGTTGTAGATAAACATTTTATACTAGAGGTCCAGAACAAGACACTTTAGTTGTAGCTAAACATTTTATATTAGAAATCCAAAACAAGACACTTTAGTTGTAGCTAAACATTTTATACTAGAGGTCCGAACAAATCACTTTAGTTGTAACTAAACATTTTAAATTAGAAATCCAAAACAAGACACTTTAGTTGTAGCTAGACATTTTATACTAGAGGTCCAGAACATGACACTTTAGTTGTAGCTAAACATTTTATACTAAAGGTCCAGAACAAGATACTTTAGTTGTAGCTAAACATTTTATACTAAGGGTCCAGAATATGACACTTTAGTTGTAGATAAACATTTTATACTAAAGGTCCAGAACAAGACATTTTAGTTGTAACTAAACATTTTATACTAGAGGTCCAGAACATGACACTTTAGTTGTAGTTAAACATTTTATACTAGAGGTCCAGAACAAATCACTTTAGTTGTAACTAAACATTTTATATTAGAAATCCAAAACAAGACACTTTAGTTGTAGCTAGACATTTTATACTAGAGGTCCAGAACATGACACTTTAGTTGTAGCTAAACATTTTATACTAGAGGTCCAGAACAAAACACTTTAGTTGTAGCTAAACATTTTATATAGAAATCCAAAACAAGACACTTTAGTTGTAGATAAACATTTTATACTAGAGGTCCAGAACAAGACACTTTAGTTGTAGCTAAACATTTTATACTAAAGGTCCAGAATATGACACTTTAGTTGTAGCTAAACATTTTATACTAGAGGTCCAGAACAAGACACTTTAGTTGTAGATAAACATTTTATACTAGAGGTCCAGAACAAGACACTTTAGTTGTAGATAAACATTTTATACTAGAGGTCCAGAACATCACACTTTAGTTATAGCTAAACATTTTATACTAGAGGTCCAGAACAAACACTTTAGTTGTAGAAAAACATTTTATATTAGAAATCCAAAACAAGACACTTTAGTTGTAGCTAAACATTTTATACTAGAGGTCCAGAACAAATCACTTTAGTTGTAACTAAACATTTTATATTAGAAATCCAAAACAAGACACTTTAGTTGTAGCTAAACATTTTATACTAGAGGTCCAGAACATGACACTTTAGTTGTAGCTAAACATTTTATACTAAAGGTCCAGAACAAGACACTTTAGTTGTAGCTAAACATTTTATACTAGGGTCCAGAACATGACACTTTAGTTGTAGATAAACATTTTATACTAGAGGTCCAGAACAAGACACTTTAGTTGTAACTAAACATTTTATACTAGAGGTCCAGAACAAACACTTTAGTTGTAGTAAACATTTTATACTAGAGGTCCAGAACAAACACTTTAGTTGTAACTAAACATTTTATATTAGAAATCCAAAACAAGACACTTTAGTTGTAGCTAAACATTTTATACTAGAGGTCCAGAACATGACACTTTAGTTGTAGCTAAACATTTTATACTAGAGGTCCAGAACAAAACACTTTAGTTGTAGCTAAACATTTTATATAGAAATCCAAAACAAGACACTTTAGTTGTAGATAAACATTTTATACTAGAGGTCCAGAACAAGACACTTTAGTTGTAGATAAACATTTTATACTAGAGGTCCAGAACATCACACTTTAGTTGTAGCTAAACATTTTATACTAGAGGTCCAGAACAAGACACTTTAGTTGTAGAAAAACATTTTATACTAGAAATCCAAAACAAGACACTTTAGTTGTAGCTAAACATTTTATACTAGAGGTCCAGAACATGACACTTTAGTTGTAGCTAAACATTTTATACTAGAGGTCCAGAACAAAACACTTTAGTTGTAGCTAAACATTTTATATAGAATCCAAAACAAGACACTTTAGTTGTAGATAAACATTTTATACTAGAGGTCCAGAACAAGACACTTTAGTTGTAGCTAAACATTTTATACTAGAGGTCCAGAACAAATCACTTTAGTTGTAACTAAACATTTTATATTAGAAATCCAAACAAGACACTTTAGTTGTAGCTAAACATTTTATACTAGAGGTCCAGAACATGACACTTTAGTTGTAGCTAAACATTTTATACTAGAGGTCCAGAACAAGACACTTTACTTGTAGATAAACATTTTATACTAGAGGTCTAGAACATGACACTTTAGTTCTAGCTAAACATTTTATACTAGAGGTCCAGAACAAGACACTTTAGTTGTAGATAAACATTTTATACTAAAGGTCCAGAACAAGACACTTTAGTTGTAGCTAAACATTTTATACTAGAGGTCCAGAACATGACACTTTAGTTGTAGATAAACATTTTATACTAAAGGTCCAGAACATGACACTTTAGTTGTAGTTAAACATTTTATAGTAGTGGTCCAGAACAAATCACTTTAGTTGTAACTAAACATTTTATATTAGAAATCCAAAACAAGACACTTTAGTTGTAGCTAAACATTTTATACTAGAGGTCCAGAACAAGACACTTTAGTTGTAGCTAAACATTTTATACTAAAGGTCCAGAATATGACACTTTAGTTGTAGCTAAACATTTTATACTAGAGGTCCAGAACAAGACACTTTAGTTGTAGATAAACATTTTATACTAAAGGTCCAGAACATGACACTTTAGTTGTAGTTAAACATTTTATACTAGAGGTCCAGAACAAATCACTTTAGTTGTAACTAAACATTTTATATTAGAAATCCAAAACAAGACACTTTAGTTGTAGCTAGACATTTTATACTAGAGGTCCAGAACATGACACTTTAGTTGTAGCTAAACATTTTATACTAGAGGCCCAGAACAAAACACTTTAGTTGTAGCTAAACATTTTATATAGAAATCCAAAACAAGACACTTTAGTTGTAGATAAACATTTTATACTAGAGGTCCAGAACAAGACACTTTAGTTGTAGCTAAACATTTTATACTAGAAGGTCCAGAACATGACACTTTAGTTGTAGCTAAACATTTTATACTAGAGGTCCAGAACAAGACACTTTAGTTGTAGATAAACATTTTATACTAGAGGTCCAGAACATGACACTTTAGTTGTAGCTAAACATTTTATACTAGAGGTCCAGAACAAGACACTTTAGTTGTAGAAAAACATTTTATATTAGAAATCCAAAACAAGACACTTTAGTTGTAGCTAAACATTTTATACTAGAGGTCCAGAACATGACACTTTAGTTGTAGCTAAACATTTTATACTAGAGGTCCAGAACAAAACACTTTAGTTGTAGCTAAACATTTTATATAGAAATCCAAAACAAGACACTTTAGTTGTAGATAAACATTTTATACTAGAGGTCCAGAACAAGACACTTTAGTTGTAGCTAAACATTTTATACTAGAGGTCCAGAACAAACACTTTAGTTGTAACTAAACATTTTATATTAGAAATCCAAAACAAGACACTTTAGTTGTAGCTAAACATTTTATACTAGAGGTCCAGAACATGACACTTTAGTTGTAGCTAAACATTTTATACTAGAGGTCCAGAACAAGACACTTTAGTTGTAGATAAACATTTTATACTAGAGGTCCAGAACATCACACTTTAGTTGTAGATAAACATTTTATACTAAAGGTCCAGAACAAGACACTTTAGTTGTAGCTAAACATTTTATACTAAGGGTCCAGAACATGACACTTTAGTTGTAGATAAACATTTTATACTAAAGGTCCAGAACAAGACATTTAGTTGTAACTAAACATTTTATACTAGAGGTCCAGAACATGACACTTTAGTTGTAGCTAAACATTTTATACTAGAGGTCCAGAACAAATCACTTTAGTTGTAACTAAACATTTTATACTAGAAATCCAAAACAAGACACTTTAGTTGTAGCTAAACATTTTATACTAGAGGTCCAGAACATGACACTTTAGTTGTAGCTAAACATTTTATACTAGAGGTCCAGAACAAAACACTTTAGTTGTAGCTAAACATTTTATATAGAAATCCAAAACAAGACACTTTAGTTGTAGATAAACATTTTATACTAGAGGTCCAGAACAAGACACTTTAGTTGTAGCTAAACATTTTATACTAAAGGTCCAGAACATGACACTTTAGTTGTAGCTAAACATTTTATACTAGAGGTCCAGAACAAGACACTTTAGTTGTAGATAAACATTTTATACTAAAGGTCCAGAACAAGACACTTTAGTTGTAGCTAAACATTTTATACTAGAGGTCCAGAACAAATCACTTTAGTTGTAACTAAACATTTTATATTAGAAATCCAAAACAAGACACTTTAGTTGTAGCTAAACATTTTATACTAGAGGTCCAGAACATGACACTTTAGTTGTAGCTAAACATTTTATACTAGAGGTCCAGAACAAAACACTTTAGTTGTAGCTAAACATTTTATATAGAAATCCAAAACAAGACATTTTAGTTGTAGATAAACATTTTATACTAGAGGTCCAGAACAAGACACTTTAGTTGTAGCTAAACATTTTATACTAGAAGTCCAGAACAAGACACTTTAGTTGTAGCTAAACATTTTATACTAGAGGTCCAGAACAAGACACTTTAGTTGTAGATAAACATTTTATACTAGAGGTCCAGAACATGACACTTTAGTTGTAGCTAAACATTTTATACTAGAGGTCCAGAACAAGACACTTTAGTTGTAGAAAAACATTTTATATTAGAAATCCAAAACAAGACACTTTAGTTGTAGCTAAACATTTTATACTAGAGGTCCAGAACAAATCACTTTAGTTGTAACTAAACATTTTAAATTAGAAATCCAAAACAAGACACTTTAGTTGTAGCTAAACATTTTATACTAGAGGTCCAGAACATGACACTTTAGTTGTAGCTAAACATTTTATACTAGAGGTCCAGAACAAGACACTTTAGTTGTGGATAAACATTTTATACTAGAGGTCCAGAACATCACACTTTAGTTGTAGCTAGACATTTTATACTAGAGGTCCAGAACAAGACACTTTAGTTGTAGATAAACATTTTATACTAAAGGTCCAGAACAAGACACTTTAGTTGTAGATAAACATTTTATACTAAGGTCCAGAACAAGACACTTTAGTTGTAGATAAACATTTTATACTAAGGTCCAGAACAAGACACTTTAGTTGTAGATAAACATTTTATACTAAGGTCCAGAACAAGACACTTTAGTTGTAACTAAACATTTTATACTAGAGGTCCAGAACATGACACTTTAGTTGTAGCTAAACATTTTATACTAGAGGTCCAGAACAAACACTTTAGTTGTAACTAAACATTTTATACTAGAGGTCCAGAACAAAACACTTTAGTTGTAGCTAAACATTTTATATAGAAATCCAAAACAAGACACTTTAGTTGTAGATAAACATTTTATACTAGAGGTCCAGAACAAGACACTTTAGTTGTAGCTAAACATTTTATACTAAAGGTCCAGAACATGACACTTTAGTTGTAGCTAAACATTTTATACTAGAGGTCCAGAACAAGACACTTTAGTTGTAGATAAACATTTTATACTAAAGGTCCAGAACAAGACACTTTAGTTGTAGCTAAACATTTTATACTAGAGGTCCAGAACAAATCACTTTAGTTGTAACTAAACATTTTATATTAGAAATCCAAAACAAGACACTTTAGTTGTAGCTAAACATTTTATACTAGAGGTCCAGAACATGACACTTTAGTTGTAGCTAAACATTTTATACTAGAGGTCCAGAACAAAACACTTTAGTTGTAGCTAAACATTTTATATAGAAATCCAAAACAAGACATTTTAGTTGTAGATAAACATTTTATACTAGAGGTCCAGAACAAGACATTTTAGTTGTAGCTAAACATTTTATACTAGAAGTCCAGAACAAGACACTTTAGTTGTAGCTAAACATTTTATACTAGAGGTCCAGAACAAGACACTTTAGTTGTAGATAAACATTTTATACTAGAGGTCCAGAACATGACACTTTAGTTGTAGAAAACATTTTATACTAGAAATCCAAAACAAGACACTTTAGTTGTAGCTAAACATTTTATACTAGAGGTCCAGAACATGACACTTTAGTTGTAGCTAAACATTTTATACTAGAGGTCCAGAACAAGACACTTTAGTTGTAGATAAACATTTTATACTAAAGGTCCAGAACAAGACACTTTAGTTGTAGATAAACATTTTATACTAAGGTCCAGAACATGACACTTTAGTTGTAGATAAACATTTTATACTAGAGGTCCAGAACAAGACACTTTAGTTGTATCTAAACATTTTATACTAGAGGTCAAGAACAAGACACTTTAGTTGTAGTTAAACATTTTATACTAGAGGTCCAGAACATGACACTTTAGTTGTAGCTAAACATTTTATACTAGAGGTCCAGAACAAGACACTTTAGTTGTAGATAAACATTTTATACTAGAGTTCCAGAACAAGACACTTTAGTTGTAGATAAACATTTTATACTAGAGGTCCAGAACATGACACTTTAGTTGTAGCTAAACATTTTATACTAGAGGTCCAGAACAAGACACTTTAGTTGTAGAAAAACATTTTATATTAGAAATCCAAAACAAGACATTTTAGTTGTAGCTAAACATTTTATACTAGAGGTCCAGAACAAATCACTTTAGTTGTAACTAAACATTTTAAATTAGAAATCCAAAACAAGACACTTTAGTTGTAGATAAACATTTTATACTAGAGGTCCAGAACAAGACACTTTAGTTGTAGCTAAACATTTTATACTAGAGGTCCAGAACATGACACTTTAGTTGTAGCTAAACATTTTATACTATAGGTCCAGAACAAGACACTTTAGTTGTAGCTAAACATTTTATACTAAAGGTCCAGAACATGACACTTTAGTTGTAGCTAAACATTTTATACTAGAGGTCCAGAACAAGACACTTTAGTTGTAACTAAACATTTTATATTAGAAATCCAAAACAAGACACTTTAGTTGTAGCTAGACATTTTATACTAGAGGTCCAGAACATGACACTTTAGTTGTAGCTAAACATTTTATACTAGAGGTCCAGAACAAAACACTTTAGTTATAGCTAAACATTTTATATAGAAATCCAAAACAAGACACTTTAGTTGTAAATAAACATTTTATACTAGAGGTCCAGAACAAGACACTTTAGTTGTAGCTAAACATTTTATACTAGAGGTCCAGAACAAGACACTTTAGTTGTAGAAAACATTTTATATTAAAAATCCAAAACAAGACACTTTAGTTGTAGCTAAACATTTTATACTAGAGGTCCAGAACATGACACTTTAGTTGTAGCTAAACATTTTATACTAGAGGTCCAGAACAAGACACTTTAGTTGTAGATAAACATTTTATACTAGAGGTCCAGAACATAACACTTTAGTTGTAGCTAAACATTTTATACTAGAGGTCCAGAACAAGACACTTTAGTTGTAGGTAAACATTTTATACTAAAGGTCCAGAACAAGACACTTTAGTTGTAGCTAAACATTTTATACTAGAGGTCCAGAACAAAACCTTTATATAGAAATCCAAAACAAGACATTTTAGTTGTAGATAAACATTTTATACTAGAGGTCCAGAACAAGACACTTTAGTTGTAGCTAAACATTTTATGCTAGAGGTCCAGAACAAGACACTTTAGTTGTAGCTAAACATTTTATACTAGAGGTCCAGAACAAGACACTTTAGTTGTAGATAAACATTTTATACTAAAGGTCCAGAACAAGACACTTTAGTTGTAGCAAAACATTTTATACTAGAGGTCCAGAACAAAACACTTTAGTTGTAACTAAACATTTTATATAGAATCCAAAACAAGACACTTTAGTTGTAGATAAACATTTTATACTAGAGGTCCAGAACAAGACACTTTAGTTGTAGATAAACATTTTATACTAGAGGTCCAGAACAAGACACTTTAGTTGTAGCTAAACATTTTATACTAGAGGTCCAGAATATGACACTTTAGTTGTAGCTAAACGTTTTATACTAGAGGTCCAGAATATGACACTTTAGTTGTAGCTAAACATTTTATACTAGAGGTCCAGAACAAAACACTTTAGTTGTAATTAACATTTTATATTAGAAATCCAAAACAAGACACTTTAGTTGTAACTAAAGCATTTTATACCAGAAGTCCAGAACATGACACTTTAGTTGTAGTTAAACATTTTATACTAGAGGTCCAGAACAAATCACTTTAGTTGTAACTGAACATTTTATACTAGAAGTCCAGAAGAAGGTGCTTTACTTGTAGCTGAACATTTTATACTAGAAGTCCACAGGAAAGTCCTATACGTGCAAGTATACAGTTGATACTAGAAGTCCAGAAGAGACTTGCAATTGTCTAAAAAAAGCTATAATAATTTCATTATCTTCGTCACTTTGTGGACAATATTTTCAGTGTCATGTTTTGTTTTGGGTTCCTTATGTTAGAAAATACATTGAACTGTTAGGCATGATTCATGGAAGGGTGGGATGGGATAGTACCTGGGATGGGAAGGTTGCCATTCGAGAATAGTTCAAGATCCTGAAATTGTTTTATCTCTAACAAAAGAACTATTGCATAGGATACGAATGACGTGTGTGTGTCTTCTTGTAACAAATCCACATCGGGCTATCTACTGAGTCCACCGAACCGGAGTATGTGTTTAAGATGTCTATGATACTGACTGTGTTAATGAATCTTTTTCTTCACATATAACAGTGAAAACAGTAGGACTTGGAGACACAAACATAAATGTTGTCAGGGTGGAAGTCATCTTTTGCTAAGACAGTTTTATTTTTTAACAGGGTAGTTGGTTGTAAAATGAGTTTCCTTTAGGTGTGGTGGATTCAGTGTATTAAAGATTGTTTAAGAAAAAGTTTGATAAATGTTTGAATGTAAGGGTTAAAGGGCAGATCTGGAATGTTGTTAATAGCTTATTGGATAGAAATGTCTTTTAATATTATAATAAGTTATGGATGTTTGAAGTTGATTTGGTAATGACGTGTCAACATCTGATTGGATCAGAACAATTCTACAAGAGGATATTAAACATCATTTTCGGAACAGAATCTTGACAAATGGCACAACTATTTATTGAACCATGTGTTTATAGTGTAAC